>NC_081769.1:15470809-15770809 GCF_963082965.1 Carassius carassius | reverse complement strand
CAATTGGGTAAAAAAAACTCTTACTTGAAGGAATAGTTCACCCAAAAAAGAGAATTTGCTAGAAATGTATTCACCCTCAGGCCACCCAAGATGTAGATAATGTTTTTCATATTGATTTGGATATATTTAGCATTACATCACTTGCTCACCAATGGTTCCTCTGCAGTGAATGGGTGCCACCAGAATAAGAGTTCATCTGATAAAATAATCCAGTAATCGACACAACTCCAGTACATTCATTTACATGTTACGAAGTAAAAAGCTGCATTTGTAATAAACAAATAAATTAAGACATTTTTACCTTAACTGTTCCTTCCAGCTAAAATGTTGAGTCCTCTATCCAGAATACTGCTTTCCCTAGTGAAAAAGTCATCTCGTCTGAGTCAGGAGAAAAATATGCAGAAGGACAGTTTACTATTGAATGAAAGCCGAATTTACAAAAGCAAAGTACCATTAAACAATAAAAAAAAAGTCAAAAACAGTTAAAAAAAATTTTTTTAGAAGATAACAGGAGGAAGGATAAAACTGGAGGAAGCATTAATATGGATTTTGGACTGGTATTTTAGCCATAAGTGACAGATTATGAGGGATTTGTTTCTTACAAATATGCAGCTTTTCACTGCACAATATATTCATTGATTGACTGGAGTCGTGTGAATTATTGCAGTGTTTTTCTCCGCTGTTTGGACTCATTCTGGCGGCACCCATTCACTGCAGAGGATCCACTGGTGAGCAAGTGATGTAATACTAAATTTCTTCAAATCTGCAATGAAGAAACAAACTTGTCTACATCTTGGATGCCCTGAGGATGAGTACATTTTTTTGGGGGGTAAACTCTTCTTTAATATTATTATACAGATTTAAATCCCAGTGAGTTGTTCACTCTCTCTTGCTCTGTCATAGAGTGGAGGTGCCGTTCTCACAGCTTTGTCTCAGACCGGCTCTCTGTTCAAGCCACGGTCTGCTTTCCTTCCCAGTGAGCTCCTAGGAGAGGTCAGCAGCCCTCACACACAAAACAATCCCATTATGTCTGCTTTCTTTAAACTACAGAGTAAATGCCTTAAGTTGACAGAGTTTAGTTTTCCTTTTTACACTGACAATAGACTTATCAGAATAAAGAGGCACCTGAAATGATCCGTTGTGTGTTGCATAGATGTGTTAAAAAGGGTCATTATATTTTCACTACTTTTCTTTCTTCCTCTCATTTTGCTTATGCCTTGTGTCTTTCAGGAGGGGTTTGATCATATGGAACCGTTTGTGCCAGTTTCTGTGTCCAACTACAATGAGAAGGAGTTTGAGAGCTGTTATCTGTACTATTTAGACCGCAACTGGCTGCAGCATCCACACAGTAAGTTTGTGCATTTATTTGCCTGGAGTCTGAGCAGTGCTGTGTAAAGAGAATTATGAGGCCATATAAAATGTAGCAAGTTTCTGTTTACAAGTTTGCCATTCATAATTATTTAATGTCCATTCAAGTGATTTTGGATAAAACGGAAGCCAGGGGCAAATAAGTTGCTAGGGTGTCTATGGAAATTTTTAGAGAACAAGTAAAAAAAAAAATCAAAATAACTGAGTTAAAACTGTACTATTGATGTACAGTAATACAAAGAGTAGAAAAGATGCAGCAGAAAAAATACAGAATACAGTTTGTTCTTGAAGGCAGAATAACCTTTCAGGCATATGTTACTTGATACCATTTTTATTTTATTTTTTTACCAACAGGTCTATCTGAAGAAGGAAAGAAAGAGCTTATCTTCCTCAGCAACAAAAACCCGTCCACCCTGGAACGATTGTGTGCCTTCTTGTAATGCACATTTGCTTACTCTTGCTTGTGTATATCATGTGATTTCAATAAATGTATAAGCATGCAGCTTTTTCAAAATAAATTCATTTAGACGAAAAATGTGTACCGCCTATTTTTTTAAGGTATGATTTGATTTTTGATCTTATTTGATAAAACCGTTTATCTAAAAAAAACCCCCCAAAAAACATTGTTGTTGGATGTCACGTGGTGAGGTGGTCACGTGATCGCAGTCTCACGCCACGCGGAACTCGGTCGCACGGTGCGTCCAGAAACTATACCGACGATTAAAATGGTTCTTTAAAACAACATTTAGAGGACATTATTGATTATAATATTTTCGTTTTCAAGCGTCGGATATACGTTCTCATATACATAAGGGTTTGTCTGCTAGGAATAAGCTGTGAGAGCACGTTTAATATTTGACAGCATTGTTTACACGCAACAAAAATCCCCATCATCTGATCGACAGAATGCGAGAGACGCTTCTGTTCGTTCTGCTGACTGGACTGATCACTATAGCGAGAGGTGTGTAATCAGATTAATAATATACGACACATTTTGATCATGTTGTTTTTATTTGTATCTGTCTGCTTGTTTGTGTCACTTCGCTTCATTTGTCCAGCTGACGACTGTCAAGCTCTGAATTTCGGTCATGGTTCGGTTGTGTGCGCGTGCAATGCGACATACTGCGATTCTGTGGGCAGGACTGAGTTGCCAGATCCCGGTCAGTTCTTGTCATATGTCAGCATTAAATCTGGCAGCAGACTCGTAAAGACTCAAGGCCAGTTCCAGAAGAACAGCACCGGTGCAGGTGAGACTGCTACTAATATCAACGTCTAAAACTCTTAAAGGGTTAGTTTGGCACCCCAAAATGAAAATTCAGCTTTGCATCACATGAATAAATTGCATTTAAATATATATTAAATTAAAAAAACATTATTTTAAATTACAATAATATTTCACAATATTACTGTTTTAACTTTTTTTGATGCAGCCTTAGCGAGCATGAGACATCAAAAAAGCTTAATTATTTCAAACTTGTGACCGCTAATGCACAGTATGTGTAAATATTATTAAGGCATCGTTTCAAAATGTTATATTTTGTCATTAGTCCTTTTATAGAAAGTGGTAAAGAAAAGTAGAGAAAGAAGTATTATATATATATACACACACACACACACACACACATATATATATATATATATATATAAAAAATTTTTTAATGTAATATGCAAAATCAATATATAAAATGGAAATATTTTTCTGTATTTATATTTTCCCATACATATGCGCAATGATTAGTGCAAAAGGGAAATGGAGTTTAAAAATGTACAATTAAATTATATAATTAGCATATTATGGAATCTTATGGGTAGCAGTATTCATTTTGAAATGTAATATGCAAAATGGCAATGCAATATGTAAAATGGCAATGTATTTCTGTATTTAAATTTCTATTTTTCCATACATGTGTGCAATGATTAGTGCAAAAAAAAAGAAGTATTATCTTACATTTGCCATTATATAAATTTAAATACAGAAATACATTGCTATTTTACATCTTACATTTAAAAATGAATATTGCTACCTACATCCTTCCATTCCTGAACACCTTTTTTTGTCTCCTCAATCTCAGTTCTCCGAATCACTCTGAATCCCAGTCAGAAGTATCAGCGCATTAAAGGATTTGGGGGAGCCATGACAGATGCAGCAGCTATGAATATTCTGTCCCTGTCCTCTGGAGCTCAGGACCAGCTGCTCAGACAGTACTTCTCCACAGATGGTGAGTGGGACAGAGATTTGGAAAAGAAAAAGAAAATAGGTTCAGCAGTCGGAGTTCTGAATGTTGCGCATCCCTGCCTGTCACAGGTATAGAGTACCGTTTCGTGAGAGTGCCGATGGCCAGTTGTGATTTCTCAACTCGCCTCTACACGTACGCTGACACTCCAGAAGACTACGATCTCCAGAACTTCACCCTGGCTGAAGAGGATATTCACATGAAGGTATCATACACAAACAAAACCACAGCAAAAAATAGTTGCTCCAGTTGTGTTTGGAGCTATTTTCAAGTGTGTTCTAATAGGCTGCACCACAGTCAGTGTGTAGACTCTCAAGATTGTGTTAGTTTTTTTTGCAAAGTAAGGAACATACTCTATCTGCAACAACAATTTCAATATTTTCGTAGACAATGCATTTTTCACGGCTCTACCCACAACACCACAGATGTCACACTCTGATTCATGTGTTCTGTCTCTCCCAGATTCCCCTGCTGCAGCGGGCACAGGCTCTCTCTGCTCAGCCTCTCAATCTGTTCGCCAGTGCTTGGAGCGCCCCCGCCTGGCTGAAGACCAATGGGGCGCTGATTGGCAAAGGCTCTCTCAAAGGCAAGCCAGGAGGCAAAGAGCACAAGACCTGGGCCCAGTACTACATTAAGTGCGTAAAGGAACCTAAAACTGTATTTAGATACCAGTATCTTATCTATAACTAACTACAAAAGAAATACATTTCCAGCCCTTTTAACCTTTTAATAAGGCCTTTCACCTGTCCTTTTCAGATTTCTAGAGGAATATGGGAAACATAATCTTTCTTTCTGGGGGTTGACATCAGGAAACGAGCCCACTGCAGGCGAAATGACAAATTACAGTTTTCAGGCTTTGGGTTTTACTGCGGAGACGCAGCGTGACTGGATTGCCCTGGATCTGGGTCCAGGGCTCCATTCCTCATCCTTTCCCCAGACCCGCCTTATGATCCTCGATGACAACCGACTTCTGCTTCCACACTGGGCTAAAGTGGTAAGTGTGGACAAAAAGAAGGATGGGGGGATGATTAAAAAACCCCATTCATCTCTGTCTCTCCACGTTGAAGGTTCTGAGTGATGTACAAGCAGCACGTTATGTCCACGGGATTGGATTTCACTGGTATCTGAACAACATTGCACCACCTGACATCACCCTGACTACCACGCACCACCTCTACCCAGAGTACTTCCTGTTTTCAACCGAGGCGTGTGCTGGGTGGAACCCGCTGGATCGCGGGGTGCGTCTGGGCAGCTGGGACCGAGCAGAAGATTATGCACATGACATCATACAGGTACACGGTGTATTTGAAATAAATTATTATTATTCAATTATTATTAAAAGTAAAAACTATTATTTACTTTATACAGTGGTGGCCAAAATTGTTAGAACACTTGGTATATTTAAGCAGTTTCAGTTGATTTTGAATCAGTTGTGTTATCATTATTCAATAAAGGCGTACATGTGGAGTTTATTCATAATTAATGTTAATAATAATATGTTAATATTTAATTATACATATACACGTGTATGTATATATATATATATATATAATATTTAATGTGTGTATATATATATATATATCCTTTAGAAATGATAAAATATATTTTTAGAAAAGTTTGTGGGCAAAATTTTGTGGGGCCATAAATATACACTATATTTTTGTGCACTGCTGCTAATATACAAAGTGGTTGCAATACAATGTATAGAAAATGTAATTATTTAAAAATTATTAAATTATCCCTTTTTATTTAGGACCTGAATAACTTTGTGACTGGCTGGACAGACTGGAACCTGGCCCTTAATCAGGATGGAGGGCCAAATTGGGTTAAGAACTTTGTGGACAGCCCTATTATTGTGGACTCAAATAAAGACGTCTTCTACAAGCAGCCCACCTTCTACAGCATGGCCCACTTCAGGTAAAACTCCTTCAAGACACCCTTAACAGTGACAAGATTCAGCTCTTGGATTAAAATGGTTTCTAAAGATTAAATGTAGTTTTCACTAGCATACATGTTTATTGTTTACTGATTTTTTTTCATCATACTTGGGTTATGTAAAACGACACGTTATTTTATACATCATTGAGAAACTTTTTGTACCTGACAGCAAGTTCCTATGGGAGGGGTCACAGAGAGTGGGCGTGTCCTTCAGTCAGCACACCAGCCTGGAAGTTTCTTCCTATATCAGACCTGATGCCTCAGCCGTGCTAATCATTCTCAACAGGTAAAAGAATGTGATCGTTTACGCTCAGCTGGTGTTGTTGCATCATGTCATGTGTATGTAACATGTTATGAAATTGCAGGTCTGAAGAGGAGGTGCGGTTTGAAGTTTGGGATCAAACGCTGGGCTTTCTGCCAGGAAGTGCTCCACCTCATTCCATCCTCACACTACTGTGGAGCAGACGCTGAACAGCTGTACCAAACACCATGTCAATAAGCCACATCTGCACCTTAATGAGTAACTCAGACCATTTCAAATGACCGCAGCAACCATGATTACAAAGAAATAATTTCTCTAGATTCAGTGGTGGTTCATAATCTATTCATTTCACTTGCTAAGCTGTTTACATCCATGGCAATCAAAAGACGATTTATGGGACAATTATCAATTTTAAAGGCAATACAGAAAAATAATGTGACTGAGTCATGTTTTAACAAGTAATGCTAGCATTCCTGGAAAAACTTGATGTATAAAATTCCTTGCACTGAACACACTAAGAATTAAAAAGACACAATAAACGCAACTTCTCACAGCCATCTCGTCTGAGAATGCATATTTATGTCAACAAAAATCAAATAGGAAGATCTGAATGCATTTGTTGTTCATCTGTATCATAAGATCAACATGTTGCCTTGTTTTTGTTCAATTTTATTATTAATACATCATGGTCATACACATCATATAATATATATTTATATACTTTAATATTTAGCAATTCATCGTCATTCTCACCAGGTGTTTTTTTTGTCTTCCTTAAATGAGTTTTCCAACTAAAATTATTTACATTAGAAGAAACTGTCATAGAAATGAGAGTGAAAAGAACTAAATCAAATCAAATGACATTGATGGGTTTGTGATATATACACACCAGAGTTGGAATCAAAAAGGACAGAGAGAAAACG
This sequence comes from Carassius carassius, assembly GCF_963082965.1. Lineage (NCBI taxonomy): Eukaryota > Metazoa > Chordata > Actinopteri > Cypriniformes > Cyprinidae > Carassius > Carassius carassius. The sequence continues at coordinate 15,764,084 of NC_081769.1, read as the reverse complement.
TCATGATCTCCTGGACAAAAGAGATGCGAGAACCACAACAGGCCTGGGGAAGTAAAGCAATGTTCACAAACCGCAAAAACACGGCACCCCAACCCAATGAGAATTCACATTGAACGACAAGGGGCAGGGAGTACAGCTCATCTCTGGGAAACCAAACACTGTACCATCTAAATGTGGGTTGGGGAGCTGTGCTGCTACAGCAACAACATGTGCCTGACCCTAGCCTCATCCTGCACTGTTTGTTCACTTGGGGAAGGGAAAACTAGGTGAAATTCTGTGTGGAGAACTTTGGAGGAGATCAAAGACGTCTGAAAGACACAGAAACTGAGAAGGACGGTGTTAGAGAACAGAAGTAAACAAACCATAGTAAAAACACACCAGCATGGTGGGATGAACACAAAGAATAGACAACAAAAAAAACTAAGGCAGAGAGACAAATAAGCTTGGGTTAAGACGGAGAGCTCGGATGAGATGGGCAGACGTGTGTGCGTGTGTTTCAGAAGGACCATCTCTCCGGTGTGCGAGGATCAGTGTTTAGGGGGGAAGGCTCTGATGAGGACCGAGTGCCACTTTCTTCCCCATTGAGGCTCTTCCTGCACACAGGACATGTGTCGTGCTTCCGGGAGGAAGAAGAGAGACAGGTATGTCAGTGACCATTCGTGAACTTGAAGGTAGAGTTCAAACTGACACTGAACTTCATAAGTGACTAAAATCAGAATGATTTCATCTAATAAGCACAAAAATGCAAACTTTCCAGTTCTGAACAAGAGTGTTACTTTTCACCCCTGACACAGTCTGCTGTGTTGTTATCAGTAAATTCATAAAGAATACGTATGATGAATTTTTGGCTAAAACTTTTTGTAAGGCTGCATATTTTCTCCGTTTACTGCTTATAACATCCTTTGCATGTGGAACACACTCGCACCATCAGTCAACTTAATACAAAAGTAAATGTTTCATTTATCTTGGTTTCAGAAGAATAATATATAAGACAATTACTGAATTTAACGATGCTGTCTTTAATATCACACACTACAATTCAAAAGTTTGAGGTAAGTACTTAAAAAATAAATCCTTTTTATTCTCTCTTTACTATTTCAAGTAAATTCGTTTTTTTTTTACATTGTTGATCTAAAAATCCAGAAAAAAAATCACTTTCCACAAAAATATTAAGCAGCACAACTATTTTCAATGTGGATAATAAGAAAGGTTACTAGAGCAGCAACTCTGCTTACTAGAATGATTTCTGAAGGAAAGTGACTGAAGACTAATGCATGCATAAAATTCAGCTTTGCAATCACAAGAAAATAAATTGTTTAAATGTTTTGAAATTTTTAACTATTTAAATTACATTTAAATTAAATGAAATTTATGCATTTAGCAGACACTTTTATCCAAAGCGACATACAGTGCATTCAGGTTAACATTTTTAACCTAACAAGTTTTTAAATTGTAATATTTTTTCATAACATGACTGTTTTAGTATATTTTTGATCAAACAAATAAAGCATTGGTCAGACAAATATATAAATATACAAGACAAAAATAAATAATTAAAACCTTTTACCAACCCCAAACTTTTGAACCGTAGTCAACACTGAATAAATTTGGAAAATACACAGCTGCCTATAAGGAAGAAGAGTGAATCATCCTTTTTGGCATTTTTTCTTCTTCTCTTTCTTGGTCACATTTAGTTAATTCCATCTGTGCAAATCACGTGGATATTGCTGAGTCAATAAAATGTGTGTTTGGAGAAAAAGAAAAAAAGATATTCCAGATGATTTTACACAAATTGGACCACAAAACCAGTCTAAAGTGTAATTTTTTTTTTAAATTGATATTTATACATCTGCTGAAAACTGAATAAATAAGCTTTTCATTTATGTATGGTTTATTAGGAACGGACAATATTTGGCAGCGATACAACTATTTGAAAATCTGGAATCTGAGGGTGCAAAAAAATCGAAATACTGAGAAAATCACCTTTAAAGTTGTTCAAATGAAGTTCTTAGCCATGCATATTGCTAATCAAAAATTAAGTTTTGATATTTTTAGTATAATTTAGAGCTAGAACTCCAACCCCTTAATTACATTTATCAGATGTTCAAACAAAAATAAAAGAAAATGCTTTCAGAATATATTTCCATTACCATTCATAATTTTTTCTTACTTCAATATATTCTTATATCTAAGACTTTCCTATGTCTTTTCCCTATTCTCTCCCTTTAGTCTGGTTCCTCCTCCCCATGGTTTCTCTCACCAGTTCAAGCCAGGGCACGATGCAGTCACTGTGGAAGATGTGGTTACAGGGCAGCAGCCTGACCGGCTCACCCACCGTGTAGTCTTCCTTACATACAGGGCACTCCATATTGCAGTCTAGGAAAAGTGAGGAGAGAACGAGAGAGGCAGCGTGCAGGGGGTGAGAATAATGAGATTTCAGTAGACGAGCGCTGCCTTAAATAAGAATTATAATTCATCACCACACAAGACTCGTACTGGTAGGTCAATGACCCCCACTGAGTCTGAAAGCCTTAAATCATAACTGAAATGGCCCACTGTGCCTTTGACAGACCAGAAGAAAAAAAACAACAAGAGCTTCAAAGAAAAGGGAAGAGAGAGGACAGACTAACCAATGTGTTCCTGAGTGATGATAACAGTGGGGAGGGAGGAAATTTTCTCTTTCTCAGCAGGAGGAGGACCCGTGTTCTCAAACTGACCCAATAACTGTGTGAGAGAAAGACGATCAGCTTGTTTGCACCGAGTCATAGATCAGGTAATGTACACACACAACTCCTGCTCACCTGTGTGATGACTGCATCCAGACCCCCCTGTCCCCAGGCATAGTCCCCAGGGTTTGAGTGCAGCATGCCCGTCCTAACACACACACACCAAGATGACCAGTATGTATGTTTTAATACCATATCAGTAACAATGGCTGTCATTTAAATACACCATTTACAATAATATAACCTTTTCTTAAAGGGGTCATGAATCTTGTGAATCATGATTTTTTGACATATAAGAGGTCACTGTATTATAAAAACATCCTGCAAGTTTCAGAACTGAAAAGTATGTTGTTAGTCTAAAAACAGCTTATATTAAAGGCAGTCTGTCAAGGCGACAGCTTTTATAATGTTCTACTCTTTGATGTAATAGTTTGGATAAGAGCCGCCTCTGCAGAAGATTGACATCACTGTCTGTTTAGCCCCGCCCACTGATTCACACAAGCAGGGTTTACGAGAGAGGTGAACATGCAGGTCTATGCAGAAACCAAACGATAAAGATGGCTCTGAAGACGCTGTGCAGTGCCAATTTGTGGAAAAAACTATTTTCATGTCTTTCCTTTTGATTCCAATGTTAGGAAAGAGTTAATTTACTTCTTTTTTTTTTTTATGACGTTCCAGACTGTGCCAGTAAGAACTCTGTCTTTTGTTCACTTCATTTTACCACGGATTCATTTACAAACAAGGCACAATTCAACGTGGGATTTAAAAAACTAAAAGATGATCATGTGCTGGATCTGACAGCAACACACAAGTGTGAGTAACTGTTTTCATTATGTGGTCACTATTGCTTTGTCTGTTAAATAGATTATTTTTTATGTACTTATGTACTATGCGTTTTTAACCTAAATCACAGCAGTGTACATCTGTGAAGGACGTAGGCTGTCAAACATACACAACTGTTAGCCAATCATTGCAGCAAGTGTCTGCTTCCGAGTCTAAAATCTGCCACAGCGATTCAAACAGAGCGTTTTGATGAGGGGGTCAAAAATAAGACAGAACATAGCCTATTACTTCTACATTATGTTTTTTGATGTAAAAATCTCAAATTCAATTCAAGTCACTGAATTCAACACTCAACAATAACATAAAAAAAATAGGTGGACATCAGTGAACAGGGTCAGTTCATGATCCCTTTAAGAAGCAATCACTATACAAAGAACTTACAAATAACAACAGTGGTATTGATAAGAATCAAATAGAATCTTTTAATCAATGATAAAACTACACACATTTTTCCAGGAGAGACTTTTTAAAAATGTCTTAAGATATTTAATCTAAGAAAGATATTTTCGCAGTAAAAACATGGTCTAGAATCATTTAAAATGGGACATTCTATTAAAATGTTCTCTTTTTTTTTTCTTTGTACTACATCTCCCACAATTCCTAGTAAACTACATTTCCATATATGGTGGACTAAATTACCCATATTCCCCTGGTTAAGGTCTATAAATAGACCTTACTTCCTTTCTTTGTCCCTATTGCCTTGGTGAGGTGTGGCTGTTTGAATGGACACCCAACCATGTCCTTTGAGTCCTTCCCTTAGGATGCGTTTGTTTGCCAACTGTATAGTTTGAATTAGTTGGATTGTTTAGATATTTAATACCTATTAGGATTGAGTACAGTATTTATGTTTATTGATGAATTGATTGTATGAGTTTGATATTCTCTTTGGTATTGTTTGTAGTGCCTTAAAACCATACTGTTTTTATCATACAGCAAAGGACTGGTGTTTTTTCCAGTGTTTTAATCAGACACACCACCAAGTTTCTAAAATTGTAACGAATTGTGGATATTTTAATATCTCATATCCAACAACACTAAGAAAAAGTGTCATAAACTGGTCCACATATAGTGCTGTCAAACGATTAATCGCATTCAAAATAAGTTTACATTATTTATTTGTTTACATTATACATGCATGACTGAACAAAATTATAAATGCAACACTTTTGTTTTTGCGCCCATGAGCTGAACTCAAAGATTCTAAGACTTTTTCTATAGCCCTATTCGGACGGGACTAGTTTTACAGGGGGTCGTTAGAGAAATTTGTGTTTCACAGACATACTTGGTGATTTTAATCCCGTTCGAATCTGCCACGTCTGTGTTTTTCTCACACAACCTCTGTGATAATTCCAGAGCAAATTACTTACTGTTTTTCAGCAAAATCAATGATCCTCTGAGAAAACTAATACCGCCCGAATGCTAATTTCTGTGATGATTACCGTTGATATTTTTTTCACAACGCGTTTCCTTGTGTCTTTTGTCCAAAGTGAATTACCATAGGTGCTATTACCGCACACATTGTTAATATATTTGACTCCCGGCAAAGAAATAACCATAATAAAAAATAACAATAATTAAATCAAGAGCTAGATCACGTAAACTGAAAAAACCCAGGTGTGCCTTAGGCTGGCTACATTAAAATGACACCGTAAAATGTGCAGTTTTATCACACAGCAAAATGCCACAGATGTTGCAAGATTTTAGGGAGTGTGCAATTGGCATGCTGACTGCAGGAATGTCCACCAGAGCTGTTGGCCGTCAATTGAATGTACCATTGCCCTCCACATACGTCTGTTTATGTCCTGTTATTGTGACTGTATGTCTGAGCCTCGGCATAAGCATTTCAATGCCCAGTTTTCCCCAGTGTTAACTATGCAAATGATAAATAAATGTCTCTTGACTCTTGATTGCTCTACCATAAGCCATCTCCAAATGCATAACCAAAGAATTTCTGCATAAACTGTCAGAAACCGTCTCAGTGAAGCTCATCTGCATGCTTGTCATCCTCATCGGAGTCTCGACCTGACTGCAGTTCGTCGTCGTAACCCGCCTTGAGTGGGCAAATGCTCACATTCGCTGGCATCTGGCACTTTGTATGTTATATACATTGAACACAGGTGCATTTTACTGATAGCATTTTGAATGATACCGAGATACCGTGACGAGATCCTGAGGCCTATTGATGTGCCATTCATCCAAGACCATCACCTCATGTTGCAGCATGATAATGCACGGCCCCATGTTGCAAGGATATCAACACATTTCTTAGTAGCTGAAAGCATCCCAGTTTTTGCATGGCCAGCATACTCATGTTAAACCTGTTGATTTGTTGTGTTCACACAGCATTGTGATTTCAACCACAATTTATTCTAATAGTATTCAAAATAATACAGAAATTGTTTCATGAAATGTAGTTTTTAAAGTGTTTCAGACAAGAATGTAGTTGATTAAAACTCAAATCTGCAGTTTATTTATATAAGACAGCACCTATTTAAAAATGTGTTTTGCCCATTCTGGAGGATTGACGCAATCAGCAGGAGCTCATGTTTACCCTCGAGAGCAGTCTCGAATAAGCTAGTCCTTCTGACATTTGGCTCTGATGTCTCTTTAGTGGTTAAAAATAAAATATAATTTGTTTTGGGGTAAATTTAAGAGGTAATATTTGGTCTTTATTCAATTAATATGTTAAAATGTTATGTTAATATGTTTGCAGAATTACCGGACTTTACAAGTTGGAGTTCACACTTCCGAGTCGAACTCACAAAGTCCGAACTACCGAGAATGCAAGTCCGAAATTTGCGTACTTTGTATATTGAGAAACGCACGCAGACCTACGTCACTTGACTATTTGCCTAATCTTCACGGTACTTTAGACTGCGGTGGAAACGCAGTCAGCAACAGGTCTGGGGGGAAAAAGTTCAAGGTAATTTTGGTGGAAACGTGGCATAAGGCACACTTGTGCAATAATCATGCCGTCCAATCAGCATCTTTATATGCCACAACTGTGAGGTGGATGGATTATCTTGGCAAAGGAGAAGTGCTCACTAACACAGAATATAAGAGAGAAATAGGTCTTTTGTGTTCATAGAAAAAGTCTAAGATCTTTGAGTTAAGCTCATGAAAAATGGGGCACACACATACAGTATATATTTAGAATAAATGTACATGTTTATACATTTATATTTTCATAGTCTTATATTTTGATCTAAAAGCTAATTTTTTCTTAATTTATACTTGTACATTAAAATATACACATTATACACACATATATTATGTAAACAAACATTTATTTTGGATGTGATTAATCGTTTGACAGCACTAATATATTTATATATGTATATAAAACCGATGTTAAGTAGTAACGTAGTAGAATGTTTTTGTATGCCATAATTCAGTGAAGCTTAACAACTTTGAAGTATCAACTGGGCTACCTCATATATTTGAATGAAAAGACCACTACAAGTGTCATCTAGAAGACATCTGTCATTGTCAATGACAAAAAAAGAAAAAAAAAAGAATCAAACATAAAATAAATACATCTATCTATATATACTGACTCCCCAAATTACAGTTGCAAAATACGGAGTAAAATGTTTTCTTTACCATGACAGTGGAGGAGAGCCTGGTACTCCTGAATTGGCAAAAAGACCTGCGAGAAACTGCTGTACTATTCTAGAAGGAGAGAAAAGACATCATTGAGGAACTGATATTGGCATGGGGGGAAATTCTGCTAACTTCCTTCTTTTTTTTATTGACTTTTCATGAGCTGTTTTAATCAGTCGTCTGATCCACATGCAGTACATATAAATATTGCCTTCAAAATCTTCAAGCCTACAGATTTTGTTCACAGCATTTTTTGTGGAACAAAGCTGTTTTACATATACTAGTTGAGAAGAACAGTCTCATTCATGTTACTAAGCTGGGACATAAACCTTTCTGCATAAGAAGTTTACTTCCTATTGTAATACTATGGCAAACCTAAAGTTATGGGTAATGTATTACCATTTTTAACCTTTATTGCTATTCATTATACCTATATTCAGTTTAAGTTTACTGCTTTTTAAGAAATCTAGATGTCCTGCCATTCAGAAATATACAATATCATACATCCTATTCACACCAACTTTGAAAAAGAAAATACTTTATTTGTATTAATATCATTTATATTATTTAACATCTATTACCAGTATTTATAGGATATTATTTTACTTAGTGTTTTTTCCTAAAGGTCATGATTTAGTTTATATTTAATTATTACATAACTGGACCTAGTATTATAACATCCTTGCATTAAAATACAGCCATGTAATTTGTAATTGATACAGCCATATATATATATACCAGGCAGAGTTCGACTGATGAAAACCTGTACTTTCCTTGCAAACAAATTGATTCTATATTCCTTAAAATTCATCACAACAGCTTGATTAATCTGCAAACTGTCACTTTGCTGAGACTGTTTGCTCTTTATTAAGCATGCCAAATATTTGTGCTGGTTTCACATTTGGTGTAGGGATGCACCGATACCACTTTTTCCTGTACTCGCCTGATACCGATACTTTTATTTTTGGTACTTACCAATACAGAGTACCGATATGGATATTTTTTTTGCATTTGTACATTTTTTAAATATTGGGTCCCGAAACCAAAAGAGTATGTATTATGTTAGCTGATTAACTTATTTTATGAAATAGATACAGTCAAACCAAAATTTATTCAGATATCTTCAACCTTTCTTACATTATCACAGTTTATTCTCGATAGTTTAGAAGATGGTAATAAAATATGACAAGAACTCAGAGTCAAACTGTGTCAAATTCAGCATGATAATATTAGACTTTGATAGAAAGGTATGTAATGGATTACAATCAACCAAATATTTTCAGACAGCTCCACAACTATCAATACTTAGTCGGGCAACCCTTACTTAGCCTTAATGACTGCCTGTAGTCTCCTGGGCATGCTGTCATCCAGCTTCATGCAAACCTGAAATTCAGTTTTTTCCCCAGACTTGGTTTGAATAATTGTTGGACCCAAATTTGTATCAGTTTTACTGATAGTTCACTGTTTGAAGAATTTTGGGGTATAATTTGTCACAGTTTACTTTATTTTGCTATCATCACTTATATAAATGAACCATAGTGTCCTGCACCCAATAGTTAAAAAAAGATATAAAAAATTATATCTGGTCTCCGAATAATTTTTGGTTTGACTGTATATCCTTCGGTTATTTTCACACTTAATTATGCCCATTAAAATATATTTTCCAAGTTTTTGTTACTTTCTTTGTATACAGAACATGACCGAATGAAAATCTGAGATATTTAACTTACCCCTCAACAGCGGGCGAGCGATCCGGTCGACTGCTTCCTCTGGACCGGTATCTCCTTTGCGTGTGCAGGCGTGGAGGACGACCAGGACCCCAGTGCTCTCCTCCAACTAGAGGGCCGCCCAGGGACCCACCAAGCCCACCTGGGACAGAACCGCCGAACGGCCCTGTTCCGAGACTCCCAGACCCAGTTCCCCCTCCCAGGACCCGCTCAGAGTCAGGACTGTCTAGATCCAGACTGAACGGCCTCTCCACGAACAACAGCTGCCATAGCTACAGTGAAATAGTGCAAGATGAGTAGTGCAATCTACCTCACTCAAACTTATTCAAAAACTCCTCATCTCAGACAGGAAAGATGTTGTGGAAGGAAGGGGTCAACATACCTCAGCAAACTGTGAAGCTGTGTCATCAAGGCTATTTGAACTACTGTCCAGAAGACTAAGGATAAAACAATCACATTCATGTCAGATCTGGCTACATACAACAGGCTAATATTTAATGCATGCAGTGTTTATTGTTCGTTAAGAATGGTGACATGCGTTCAAAGAATGTAAAAAATGTGACCTTTGTGAACTCATTTATTTAGTTTTTTTAATGTATACCATATTCAACAGCTGAACTACACAAACAGAATGGTGGGATACAATGAATAACACTTCTCTACTACATAGTTTTCAAAAAGGAGTAGCCTATATAAGATTACAGCTAAGACTGCATTCAACCAGTGGACACTTTGCTATCCTACATTGGCAAAGCAGCTAAGAAGTCATTAGATTTGAAAAGCTGAGAGAGCTGGGAGTTGAGCAACTTTTTTTCTAGTCTAAGTAGGTCAATGACAAATAAAGAGTGTCTAAGATAAAAAAATAAAGTTTTTAAAATCTAGTTTTTAATGTGTGCAAAGCTGAAGTGAATTCACTAATGGTTTTGAAAAACATTTATACAATTTTCAAGAAAAGTTTAAATGTAATGACTCTAAAATGTCTTATGTTGTAACCATCAAGAGAACGTTTTCTTTACACCTTGAAAAAATTTAAATGCCCACATCTTCCATTTTATTTTAAGCAAATTTTATTAATGTTTAATTCCAATAATGTATTTAGCTTATTACATAAGCTTTTCGGAGGGTTGCACAACATTCCACAACTTGAACTAAACTTGCTGTATCATGATACGATTAAATTATCATATATTTTAAGAGACATTTTCAACCTCAACCTCATGACCTTAAAAGTCATTAGGGTCTGCAAGGTCTATCATATTTCCTGTTTTATGTTTTTTCTTTCTTTCATTTTTAGGTATTTCAAATAAACGAACATATCCGCAAAAAGCATTTCACAAACCACAATGTCATCAACAAATTATTTTATACTAGGCCTACTTGTTCAATACCACTCAAGTAACTTATTTTCAAGGTTATTGCTGGTACATCATAAGCAAAATATAATTTTTGACCAACCTATTCATATTATTTATAATTTATAGGTTTATATGTAAAAAAACAAAAAAAACATAACTTGACAAAGGCTACTTGTTTGGCGAAATGTTGGTAACAAATAACCAGTGCTTACGAGAGTGTGCAGTGATATTTTTCTTGATTTATGCCGCTTTTCCACTGTAAGGTACAACACGGTATGGTTCACTTTTGAGGGTTTTCCACTCGGTACAGTACCTGGTACCTTTTTTAGTACCACCTCGGTTGAGGTTCCAAGTGAATCGTACTGTTACCAAAACGTGACGTGTAAACTCTGATGATCACTGATAGGCCGGAGAGAATCTTCACTACCTGCGTCACTGCACTTGCGACATAAACACAATAGAACTGCTAGATTTAAATCAGCACAGCCAGCGAAGGAACAAACACAACTGTTTTGAACGAGCGCACCACTTCGTTGTCTGTTGAGGAAATATAGATGTTCCTCTCATTGATACCAGAGGAGCGGATCCGGCGAGAGCTTGATGGGGCGACGCGCAATGAAAACGTTTTTCACGAGTCACGGCAGTAGAGGCGGCGCAACTATGACGACATGTGAATAATCCCAACCAATCTAAAGTTGTACTAAACCGCAGTGGAAACGCAAACCGAGCCGAGTCGAGCCGTACTGAGCCATGTCGAGCCGAGTCGTACCACACAGTGGAAAAGTGCCATTTTACTACTTTAATGTATTCACAGCATTCAAAAGTTCTTCAATCAACAGTCGATGGGTTCTTCAAGTACTTTCACAGTATGCACTGAATATAATGATTTCAGATGCTACTAAAGACCTAATCTTACAAATAAAAGAGAAGACATCTACAATGTGCAGTACGCTGGAAATCTAAGTCCAGGATTGGGAACCACTGGATCTAAACCTTTTCCCCAATAAATTCCAATATGATCCAAACTAAACGGAGCTGGAATTAAACAATTAAATTGAATCCTTCATGTTCCTCTGGCAGAATGGTGGCATAAACTATGAATGATCTTTAACTCTACTTAATTTATCAATATTAAAATTGACATCACAGCTCTGGGTTCACATCTTTTATTTCTCATGCCCATTTGGTGGTGCTTACGAATCCAGGTGACACAATCGACTTCTTTACATACTCCAAAAGGTACTGAAAGAGCCGCCATGGTAATCTAGTGCGGTGCAGGAGCTTCAACATGCCACTGGAGGCAATGAATGATGAAGTGCAGCCATTGAAAAGCTCACCTGGAATCTTCTGTAACCTCCTCGATGAAGCCAGAGTCACATCTGGGACAGATATACTCCTGAATAAAAGCAAAATTACAATTAGAATAAAATTTTGGAAAATCACATTGGTGACATCAATGTAAAAAAAGCTGTGGTTTTGTGAGGACACACACATTTGCATAGCACTAAAATACACTCATTTGAATTTAAAACAAATAGTCCTGTAAAAGGAGAGAGACTCTCCCAGTAATGCATGTCACCACAATTGCTGGCTGATTCAATTGGCTGCTTCCCTATTTTTCTTCTCTGATTCGAACAGGTCAAGACAGGTCATCCTGTGGGTCTCCAACAAAAGTGGGACGATGGCTGCTTATCTTGACATGCAGCACAACTCGGGACACTATTAAGCCTTTATCACACTAAACATGAACCAGTTCTGATTCATCTTCTGTGTACATACGTTTACTGAGTTAAATGGATAGTAAACACACAACTCATCCTCACCAGTAGAGTTCATGATGGATTGACTTACTGACACACTGACCAACAAGTGCTTGAATTAAACAGTCATCGACAGATTTGTGATCCACGTCAAATGTCATGTTACAAATAATTAAAACAGAAACAGAAATATTTGGTATTCCGGTTTCGCTTTTGAAGAGAGCTCAGGATTGATCCCATTTAAAGACATTTTTGAAAATCTCTAAACTCTAAGAGCTTGAACTGAGCGCCTGTTAAAGCCAAACGTCCTAAAATGTGAAAAAGTTCCTATTTGTACAGTAATGTAGTACGAAAACATACCAAAAACACTAGAGTGTAGCATTTAGGCTAAAGAGAAAATACGTCATTTTTCTCCGTTTTTACGTGAACGAGTAACGTTAGCAGTCTTACGTTTAAAAATACAGGTCACTGGAAAAATACGTTTGTTTTTAGTGTGTATACACAAACAACAAAGCACGAGAGGCCTTTCTACACTGCTAACGTTACCATGCTAACTTTAGCACAACAGCGAAACCTTGCGAGAGCGACAGCGGCAGTGAACAAACCGATTAAAGTGAACCGGCTGTGAGTTACAAGCGACACGGACTCACCGGCAGTTTGGGACTCACTTCACCCTTACAACAGTGACAGAAGAAGCGATGCGGAGTGACCGCCGCAGCCTCCGCCATGTTTTCCGTGAGACTGTCTGTGTCCCAACAGCAGCAGCGCTGGCCGTCGGTCCGCCCACTGCGGAGGGAGGCGCTCTGACATGAGCTCTGAGGTCCGATTCGATGTGGCGAGTCGATTCACTCGGACGGTTCGTTTAATGTACCGGTAGAAGTAATACATTGATTACAGTTTATTTGTTACACATCCTTACAGCGGCAGTGAAATGTGCTTTTACAAGCCTGTAAAAAATAAAGTTAAAATAAAGGGAGTGATTAAATTACAATAATAGTGCATTATTAAATTAAATAATCCAAAATACACTGATGTACAATATTATGCTTGTTTCATTCATCAAACTGTTTTACTTTAAAAACATAGTTAATGTAGTCAAGTGAATCAGATTCAGCTCTTCCGAATCATTAAAAGAATCAGATCATTGCAGCGAATCGTTCGCTGATCAGGCATCATACTGGAACTTCACATGACCACGGAAATTCGTCAGCGCTGATCATTGCACACCGCCTGAACAACACATGCGCGATTAAAACGATACATTTAAACTCTAAACACGTACAGCTAGATCGTTTTTAGAGGTAGGTTAACTTTTTGTCCATGTGCATGATTGTGTCTTTATCTGCAATGTTAGGGTAAATTAGATGTTTGATTTGTAGAAAGGCCAGACAGCAGCTAATGCTGCTTTCATGTGTTAGATTGTGTAATGAGGCATTTAGAACCTAAATATGAATTATTTTTACTGTACGTTTTGAACAGGATGCTCTTTTGGTGCTTTTAAAATGCTGCTTCTAGGTACTGGTTAAAACACTATGTAATGTGACAGCTTGTTAAGTGTTATTGTTCTGGTCAGAATATCAGAATAGAAAACTTTAAACAATTTGCTTCTCTTCCTTTGAACCTTCGTAAATGATGCAATAAAATTAAGTGGCTGTGTAATATAGCTTTTGGACTCACAGACATCGATCGTATTTATAAAAAATATATTTTATTGACATTAATTATATTTATTCACGTTTTAATAAATATTATTATTTTGACCAATTTGTTGTAAAATAATAAAATACATGCCAGTAGTTTGAGAGTAAAGGGATGCATGGGAATAAACTTCATGAGAGTTTTTGTTTCTTTATTCACAGCAATTCAAAATCTTTCTTCAGGATTATGGGTAGTGTAGTTATTCACTGGGAACTCAACAATTAAAAATAAGTTAAATAAAAATAATAAATTGAAACTAAAATGACTCTGGGCTGCTACAGCCCCCACATAACTGCTTCAGAGCTTATGGCATGTCTTGAAAGCTATATGTGTTACCACTAAAAATATGATTCCACTCCATAGTCATATCCAGCAAAATTCGGGTTCAGAGTTTATAAAATCATGTTATTTCATGAGGTGTTTTAAATGATTGTTTGTTCCTCTCTTTCCTGCAGATGACAGCGCAGGAGGTGCGTTTGTGCGGGCTGCTGCTGCAGGAGCACTTCGGAGATGTGGTGGAGAAAGTGGGCACTCATCTGATCCGCAGTGGAGTTCTGACCCTGCGAGCACTTGCCCATGAGACCAAACTTCCTCTTGACCTGGTAATGTCATGTACTTCAGCTTTCTCTGTTATTACATCCTTCCCTTTCTCTTCTCTTTCCATTCTTTCTGTCTTCCTTTTGCCGAGCCAGTAAATCCATCGTATTCTCTTTAACACACTCTTCTCCTGCTAGGTCAAGAAGTCTCTGTGTGTGCTGATGCAGCATGGGATGTGTGCGTTTGGTGCTGGGCGTCGAGGGCCAGCGGGACCTGTGGAATATCACATCATCTGTGAGCGCATCCTACACATGCTCCGTTATCCACGCTACATCTACACCGCCAAGAGTCTTTATGGAGACACAGGCGAGCTCATTGTTGAGGAGATACTGCAGAGAGGACAGATGACTATGAGCAGCACTGTCAAGACTGTAGCAGACCGGCTGACACACAATATGCCAGGTGAGAAACTAGAAGAATACAAGAAGACTGAAGGGCTAATTCATATAAACGAAACAGGATTTCAAAATACAGGGGTTTATTTTTTGTAAAAACTTTGGCTTGCAGTGTATATGGTGGATTGCTCCAAACAAACTTTAAAGTAAGCTCAGCTCCTTTAAACCAAACTTAACAGAGTCCATCTTGGTATGGGTATGGTTTGCTTATAACATGCATTATCTAATTAAATAATTGCATAATGGCAAAGACATATTTTGCAAGCTGTTTTATCTTTCAAATGGAATGTTGGGATACAGAGGAAATGAGTTGCATGTATTTTGTTTCATAGACTTGCCAGAAGCTTATTCAAAAATGACTGTAATTTTTAAAGACAAATGTCTTTATACTACCTTGGAAGTTTTTGTGTAAGTTAAATAATATACATAGATGCTATTCTGTGCGTTTTTGTTATGTATGTATTAAGATTTTTGTATGTACCACAATCATCCTCTAGTTTTGAACTTTTATTTTGATTGGAAAATATATATTATTTTTTATTGATATTTATGCTGCATCCTAGCATTTGCCATTTTTTTTAAATATCTCTTTGTTTTATTAAAAAAATATATATTTATTTATTTGTGAAAAATACTGTAATAGGATTACAGATTCAAGAATTTGTCATCTAAAGTTTAAATATGCTTATTTGACTCAGTTATATTTTAATTCATTTTCAAATTATTCAAAATTTCTTAAATTTTCATCAATCTATCTATCTATCTATCTATCTATCTATCTATCTATCTATCTATCTATCTATCTATCTATCAGCCACCCTGCTCTCTAAGATACGGGAAACGGCTGTCAAAAAAAACAACATCGGTGGACCACTAATAATTATCATTCTCAATATTATATTATATTAATATTCAAATTAACTGGGTTTCACAAAAAATAGCACACGAAAGGCAAACTGAGTTTTTTTTTTTAAAGAGGACCAGACAAATGTGGTACAAAAAGAAAGAAAGCTAAAACTACATCTGAAATAGGTTCCATCCATTTTCTTATGGCTTGATTTTTATTTGAAATGTACCTAATGAAACTCTTTTTTGCACCAGAGGGCCAGAGTATGGACTACAGTGAGGTTGTCTCTGCGTTCTCCCGGTTGGTGGAGACTCATTTCCTTCAGCGTTGTCCTCCTTTGGCCTCAGCAGAATCCTCAAGCTCAGGAGCAGTCAACACTCCCCTTCCAGCTGTAACACAGCACACTGAACCTGAAGACCACCCCGAATGCTACAAACTTCCCTATATCAATCTTACCGGTCAGTTACTTCAGTCAAAGCATTCCTCGTCAAGTACTATTAAACTCTTAGTGGTCAGCTCTTATGGTATATGTGGTATACAAAACCAGTCTTAAGTCGCTTGGGGTATATTTGTAGCAATAGCCAAAAATACATTGTATGGGTCAAAATTATAATTTTTTCTTTTATGCCAAAAATCATTAGGATATTAAGTAAAGGTCATGTACCATGAAAATATTTTGTAAATTTACTATTGTAAATTGTAAAAAATACATTTTTGATTAGTAATATGCATTACTAAGAACTTCATTTGGACAACTTTAAAGGGGATTTTCTCAGTATTTTTCCAGATTTTCAAATAGTTGTATCTCGGCCAAATATTGTCCGTTCCTAATAAACCATACATCAATGGAAAGCTTAAAGTTTTGAATATAGGTCTTAATGTTCACCATATGACTACAGTAAAACTGAGGTGGTTGAATTGTATTTCTTCAGGTCAAGGAAAACGCAGACGCTCAAGTGAGGATGGTGAAGCTGAGCCGCGTGCGGCAAAGAAAGCCAAGACAGACAATAGTGAGGTATTACCATTCAGATGATGACATCACCCATCCACAAGTTCATTAGCTGAGTTTTTCATGCATTTCACATCTGTTGTCTCCCTCTCTCTCCAGCGTGGTGATGAAGGGATCTATTGGCAGGTGAATTTTCAACGCTTTCACCTGCACTTCAGGGATCAGGCCATCATTAATGCTGTTTCCTGTAAACTTGATCAGGTGACAGTAACGACCACTCTGTATATCAAATAATCCAAGTTTTGCTGTGAGATATAATTAGGCTGTGGACTGAATATTCTTTCTCTGCTGTATCTGAGACAGAATGTTCTGGATTCTCACATTTAGACTTTCTCCTCCAGGGAAATAATATGTGGGTAGAATGTAGGTCTTTATCGGCTAAATTTCTGTGTTTCTCCCATGTAGACTAGCGGTGAGATTGTTCGAACCATGTTGCGGATGAGTGAAGTTACCACGTCGGCTCACGCTGCTTTCACACAAGCCCTTTCAGCCAATGAGGTAATGGACAGACATGCTTATTTTTGTTTGATAAGGCCCTTACTGAAAAACATTTAAAGAAACAGGTCTAATTAATTCATTGGAGTTTAAAATGACAATGGCTGTGTGAACAGCCGGTCCTTCAGATCAGCTTAGAAAACCAATCCAGACTGGGCTGAAGTGTGATCAAAGCCTTATTGTTTTCCATCAGATTTTCCGAGCTCTTCCATCCAGTTACAACATCGCCAGACCAATTTTAGACCAGTACCTCACTCTCCTGGTGGATGATCCGGTAAAGCAATGCATACACAGAAAAACACTACTATATAGTTGCTGGTTATACAAGAATTAAATGACTTTATAATGATTGAAATGACTTAAAAATGAATATTGTGTTCTACTAGATGGAATTTGTGGGGAAGACAGGTGACAGTGGAGGAGGAATGTATGTCGTCAGTATCCCTTTAAAACACCACCTGGAAGAAAAAGGAAGCTTTCCATGTCTAACTGCAAACCGTTTTTAAAACAGGAGTTGCTTAAATTCAGCTTGCCAAGGAAAAAATATACAAATATTAAAATATATTAAAATAGAAATATTACTTCTATTAGTAATTCACTTTAATAACTGGTTTTGCTTTATTTTTGATTAAATGCAGCATTGGTGAACATAAGAACACTGAAATTTTCCCAGCCACAGCTCAGCTATTTTTTTAATCTAATAATAAATTGGTTGACCCTTGACCCTGTGGTCAGATTTACATCGTGCACTGGCTAACCTGGCAAGAGCTACACTAGAGTCTGTGGTCCAAGAGAGGTTAGTAGAGTCGTAGTGCTTTAGCCTCCTGAACTCTTTTGGTTTTGTTTTCAGTTTCATGTGGCTGTGTTTTATGTCAGGTTTGGTTCCCGCTCAGCTCGAATCTTTCGTCTGTTACTGCGAAAGCGGCACCTGGAACAGAAGCAGGTGGAGGATTTTGCCATGGTTCCTGCCAAAGAGGCCAAAGACATGCTGTACACACTCCTGTCTGAGAACCTGGTCCAGCTGCAGGTAAAACTCTCACAGGTTCTGTTCATAGAAATAGATTAGACTTAGTTTTAGTTAACTGTAAAAACCCTGGTCCATAGCACTCTTTGTACTGTATGTGCAGGAAATCCCCAAAACGCCAGACTATGCCCCTTCTCGCACCTTCTACCTGTACACAGTTAACCAGCTGCCCACCGCCAGACTACTTCTGCAACGCTGCTACAAGGTACACAGCTCACATGAACATCCCTGGAATGCGTGTTTAATGCTTTTTAAAATGTCTTGACATATTTGTATGTGGACCCCATACAGACAATTGGCAACCTGATCGAGAGGCGATTGTATGAGACCAAAGAGAACAAGTAAGTCCCTTCTTTTTTGTCAATGAAAACATTTAATCTAAGCATTAGTCCTCATTTGTGTCTGTTAATTGGTTTTGACAGGCGACTTTTGGAAAAGTCTCAGCGAATTGAAGCCATCCTGGCGTCCTTGCAGGCCACTGGAGCAGAGGCGGACCAGCTGACGGAGGTGGAGGAGATGATCACAGCTCCAGAACGACAGCAGCTCGAGTCTTTACGACACCACATTAACAAGTACTGCACTCTCTCCACATGAATCAGTCACATGACTCACGTTCAGCCAATCATTAATCTCATCTCTTCTCTTGGTGGCAGATTGGATTCCAGTGAAAACCAGGTGGATGAGACCATATTTCTTCTGGAATCCTACATTAACTCTACACAGGCTCCTCGCTGACAGTTTTTATACAACTTTAGACTAGTTCAGGAAATTGTTGATGTTTGTTTGAAAAGAAATAGGTGGCTAAAGAAGAGATGTTTATTTCTTTTGCAACAAGGAGTGACTGATTTATATTTAATAGTGTGAGTATTTTGTGTAGCCGTGAACAATTTTATTTTCCACAGGAAATAAATAAAGATGTGATTCTTTTATTTAATGGTTTACATTTTTTATTATTTAATAATTTGTCTGAATGTCAAAAAAGCAAATGCAATTTACAAACCTATGCATTGAACAAAGACTGAAACATTGTTATTAAAGACTGCTTGGTATTATACCATATGTTTTCAACTTAAATACGAATTTCATTATTTTCTTTTTCACAAATAGTGCATTTGCTTGGTTTCCTGCTCGTTCTTTCAATGCAATGCAATGGTAAAGGATCAGTCTCTATGAAGCCAGAGTGTCTCCCATATTAACCTCCTTTCTCGTTGTTTTGTGTGACAATTGGATTCTTGGTGCTTTTTGATGCCACAACAGAATAACGTAATTAAATAACATACTCGACTGACCTGCAAGAATTGATACACTCATTGTTCGGAAAGTTTTATGCATTGTGCATCCCTTTTTATGTTCAAATATTAAATATTTTGGCACATTTTAGCACTTTCAGCTCCATGTGAAATATTTTATCAGGTTTAAATCCATTCTGCAGATTTTTTCCCCCCAAAATCAGCAAAGAAAATGAAGAATAAGTCTGTAGATTCCACCTGGATCTGATAATGGATTGTTTGTGGTCCTGGAGCAGAAGTGTCATGTCTCAAAGGGTATGTAATGGCTACAAAAGGCATTTTTCCTAGTTGTTAAAGAAACTCTGTTCAGTCTGCTCCGCAGTGTCAGTTGTCATCATTCTCATCCTCATCCTTCCTCTGTTTCCTTGTGAAAAACCCCAACTGTGAAGAAACATCAACACATGGCTTGAGACTGCTGAGTGCTAGTTTTAACATATAAAGTGTTTTGGGTAGAAATGAGCTTCAGATGTAGCCGCTATACACCTGCTTATGTGTTGTGCTCAGTACCTTCCAAAGGATGAATACCAAGAGTGCAAGAAGCAGTAGTCCTCCAATGATGCTTCCAATCAGAATCCAGAGAGAGATTGGAATGGAACGCCCCTTCAGCACTTCCAAAACCGTCTATATATATACAGAGACAGAAAGAGCATTTATACTGTAGTACAAAACTGCTGTATAAATCTACTGTAGACTTGCTTTTTAATTAGTACAGTACCAATTAGCACCATTATTTATTCATTAAGATTTGCCAGTGTAGAACAACAGCCATGATTTATCATGGGAACGTAATTGGCCAATCATAGAACGGTTGAGGTTTTATCTCCTCCCATGTGACTTTTACTCATTCATTCTCAATTAACAATTTAATAGTGTTTGCATTGTTTTATTTTTGTACTGAGGATTACAAATTACAGTTGCATTCAAAAGTTTAAAACCTCAGGTAAATAATTTAAATAAATGAATACATAATTGGTTGAATGGTTAGATTAAGAATTTATTAAGTCACTAAACAAGTAAAGTAAAAGTAAAGTAAATTTACAATTGTAAATTCAAGTTTTTCGCTCAAATTGTCATGCTAACAATGTAATTTGAGCTGAAAAAAAGTTAAACGGAAACTTTTCATCAAATTAAACAGTTTCTCAGTCACTAATTAAGTAAATGAATGTGAGATTTTGTGAACTGAAATGTTCACTCAAATTGTCATGCTGACAATATAATTTATGATGAACAAAAAAGCAAATCAGAAACATTTTAAAATTGGGCTCGCAATTTTGGACCCCACTGTGTAACAGTTTGAAAGCCTGCAACCTTTAGCTAAAAAGTTGAACTGCTAATGCTAATTCTGATGCTGTGTGCAGGAAAGAAGACCAGAGGCCGATTTTTTAATGGATGTCAACGGCGGAAAGGCTTTTTTTGAGGAAACAGCTCATCATGTAATGCCTGTCAGCTAATCTTCAAACATGTTTTACACCAAACAATAGTTTTTAATTTAACTATTTGTACAGTTTACCACAAAAAAAAAAAAAAAAAAAAATCTGTTTATAGAAGTCGTTGACTTTTTGCGACAGGTGGGATTCAGCTTACAGCACTTCTAATTTATTCCTATGGTATCTGTAAACGGCGATTGAGTGTCGCACAACTCTGACTGAAATTCAGTGACATCAAGGCTATAATGTGATTGGTTATCAAGGCACACGTGATCCAAGTTGACATTTACGCTTTCTCTAACAGTAAAGTTGCATTCACTCCATCTTGTAATTACCGTAATTCAGGAGTTCACTTTCTCATAGAATAGTAACTTGTGAACTAGGACCTTTCAAAGAGCTAGATCCCTGGTTTATGAGTTTGTGTCCTGTCAGTTTTTCTCACCTCCCTCAAGAGGGCAGCATTTCCCATTGTAATCAGATTGGACTCCCGAGCAGACAGCTGGTAAGAGCCCACTATTGTCACCGCTTTAAACTTGGCCTGACAGACGCACACAATTAGTCAGAGGTTAAAGACTGAAACACACACACACACACACATCCCAGTAAATACATGTAGCCATTTGCCTGTGTGGAATAAAAGAGAGAGATGTCACCTGTCTGAAGAAGTTGTCATGTATCCTCCTGGTGATGCGGATCAAGGCTGTCTGTCCTTTCAGTAGCTGTTGGATGTGACACACAACCTCCACACACCACGAGGAAGAGCAGTTCTAAATATGAAAAAAAAAAATGATATAATAGTACAAGATCATTTACAGCAGTAGATTAAATTAATGATCTACTGGTTATTTTTTTATATGTATATATAGAATCATTTTATGAAGCCACTGATGGTGGTTTCGGTCCCTGATAATTTGGGTCAGGGTTTCCAAACTAGTGTTTACAAAGAGGTGCTAGGGAGTCTGTGGAAATGTTTGGAGTAAAGCTCCAATTGAATAATTATTACAATTTATATAAAAATAAATAAATAATAAAATATAATTAAAATAAGTGAAAACGTGTTAATAAATTTAGAATAATTTAAATCAGATTCAAAATAAATTTCAAATAATTTAAATCAGATTCAAATAAATAAGTAAATAATTTAGTAAATGAATACAATTAAAATGTATATACAATCTAAAATATATATTTATAATATTTATTTTTCATAAATTGGGTCTTTATACAAAAAAAACTATATACAGTAGACGCAGTTTAAATTTTAGTATCAGTATCCCTCTCTAGTTTGGGCTTCTTCTGCTGCTTTCATTCTCATAGATATGCAGCCAAAACTCTGAATCATTCCAGTTTGTTTTCATTTTATTTTCTCCTCCACCCAAATACAGGAATTTTGCCCTACTTTTCAACAAGACAAAAAGAGGTTGACAGCTCTAGAATGTGATGGCGATTTGACGGCAAAGAATAATGTCTATGCAGAGACAGCAAGTTGTTAATTGCAAGCGTGTTCCAAATAAACTCAAACTAAATCAAAAAATCAAAATTCAGTTTAACTTAACGGATTCACTTCAGTCTGTCAGTGAACAAAACATCTGTATTCTCACCAATAGTTCAGCTTTCTTCATGTCTTCTGGGTGAAGTGGACGCACATCTCTCTGGCTGGACTTTAACTTGGAAAGATCACTCAGTATAGTGCAGTTCACACCTGAAGACTACAAATAAACAGAAAAAACACCAACAACTACATGAACACGAAGATGCATGTGAATTACAGACTGTATAAACGATACACATGGTACTTACATTATAAGAGAAAGCATCAACCACAGTCGCAAAAACTCTGTCTCCTGAAGCCACAGCGGGCAAATTGACAATCAGCTCCATATTACTGACAGCATAACAGCCTAGATTCTGCACCTGATATCAAAAAACATACATGTACTCACAAGCTTTCTGATTTTTTAAAACATAAACCTATGTGCCTATCAGCTTTACTTTGACCCACCCTGAAATGTGTGTAGAACTCGGGTCCTGTCCCCTCAGACACGGTTCTGGTTGGGTGTACCTCATAGCGGTTTAGGTTGGAGTCACTGCAGTGAATTAAACCGAAATAAGACAACCACATATGCATGCTGTACACTGAACATCCATGCATTTTTGATGTTGGGAACTAACCTTGTGATGAAGAGATCTGGTTCATACTGTACAATACTCTGTAACTGTACAATGTTGTCCGAAAGTGTGCCTTCACTCTCCACACTGTCACTGTGGCAACACACACATACACGTTTAATATACATTTTAACATATCACGTGTTTATTTACATTTAGTTGTGTTAGATTAAAATGACTTTAAATGCATCTTGCTGTGTGTGTGTTTGTGTGTGTACCTTGAAGCATTAAGCTTCATCTGGACCTTACTGATGAGAGACGTACAACTGAACTCAAATTCCAACATGAAGTTCACCTGAGAAAAATGAGGCAGTTGGGAGAATCACTGGTCAATGAACCAAAACTACTCAGTGACTGTTTGAATGAATCATGATAACAAACCTTCATCCTTTCAGAGGCTTACCTTGGAATGAGAGCGGAACACTGGGTAACTGACATTACAGGAGTGACTGTTTGAGCTTAGAGCCGTACATTCAATCTTAAACTGGGCGTCTTCCTATAGAGACAGAAAGAGAGAAAAATGAGGCAGAAAGAGAAATGAAGAAGCATGAAGTGTGATTCATGAAACAGTGGAATATACTGTACTTTTGTATAAATTACAGTACAGACCAAAAGTTTGGACACACCTTCTCATTCAAAGAGTTTTCTTTATTTTCATGACTATGAAAATTGTAGATTCACACTGAAGGCATCAAGGGCTATTTGACCAAGAAGGAGAGTGATGGGGTGCTGCGCCAGATGACCTGGCCTCCACAGTCACCGGACCTGAACCCAATCGAGATGGTTTAGGGGTGAGCTGGACCGCAGACAGAAGGCAAAAGGGCCAACAAGTGCTAAGCATCTCTCGGGGAACTCCTTCAAGACTGTTGGAAGACCATTTCAGGTGACTACTGTACCTCTTGAAGCTCATCAAGAGAATGCCAAGAGTGTGCAAAGCAGTAATCAAAGCAAAAGGTGGCTACTTTGAAGAACCTACAATATGACATATTTTCAGTTGTTTCACACTTTTTTATTATGTATATGATTCCATATATAATTCCACATGTGTTAATTCATAGTTTTGATGCCTTCAGTGTGAATCTACAATTTTCATAGTCATGAAAATAAAGAAAACTCTTTGAATGAGAAGGTGTGTCCAAACTTTTGGTCTGTACTGTATGTGCATACTTAAAAATACTTTTCTTTAAATACACTAGACTCGGGGGATGGCAAGTGTTTTTTTCTTTTTCTTTTTTAAGAAGTCTAATGCTCACAAAGGCTGCATTTATTTGATTAAAAATACAGGAAAAACAATTTAAAATAGCTTTTTATATTTTAAAATGTATTTTATTCCTTTAATGTCAAAGCTGAATATTCAGGAGTCATTACTCCAGTCTTCAGTGTCACATGAACCTTCAGAAATTACTCTAATATGCTCATTTTCAATTTTGTTATTATTATTATCAATGTTGAAATTAGTTGTACTAATTAACATTTGGAACATTCAGAAGAACAGCATTTTCTGACCTCAAAATATGAAATGGTAGTATATATTCTTTCTACATAATTGTGACATTTATTAGTAAAGTATCTACTATATTACTCATTTGGCCTAAAACAATCACACTGCCATATTTAACACTGGCTGGTGTGTTTGTACTAATATGCATGTATGTTTTTTTTTTTTTTAAAGATAGATTGTGCTGGTACCCGTATACTCAGACTGCTGAAGTGCAGGTTTTTAGAGTAATGAAGAGTGAGGCTAGTGTTATAGGCGTTTTCTAGCTGGTTTTGTAGCTGCACTTCTACTGCAAGTCGTCGCCGAGGGCTGCGTATAACATATGGTTGCTGCCTGCAAGAACAGATAAGAGCAACATTGACATTACATTACAGTAACACATGCTATTTAAATCACGGTTTCAGGTTTAATAGTCACTGAACTGGTTAAATCTTTACAAATGTTACTCTTAATATTTCTATTTGAACTGTTAACATAGCACTAGGGATTAAAGCAACTAGTTCTGCCAATGGTCAACATGTTTGGACTTGTTGTAAGATGTGCTTGTTCTATACATGCAAACAGCAGGCGGACAATTCCTCTGTTACCTTGTTCCAGAAATGTCCATATGGGCTTGTAAAACCAGATCAGTTACACACACATCATCCTCCCCACAGTCTTTGAAGAATGGGATCTAAAGGCAATAAAAGAGATCAAACTTAGCGTTAGCCAGCAAAACCCATTCATTTATATTGCTATTTTTCAAAGGATTAGGTCAACTGAATAGCACTCACAGACTTCTTGAATGTTGTCGGCCAGCCCTCATCTAGTACCGGGCCGCTCTCTGTGTCATTGATTTTGAAGCGCAAAGTGAAACTGATTGGTCGGATGTAATCAGCTGTATCCTAGATATATAAAGGAAGACCGAAACAGAGAGAATAACACTTTTACTTGAAAACAATCAGTAAGTACTCATGTAATAAGAAGGATAATGTACAGTCCGTTGGCCATTAGGGTAAAACAACCTCTTTTTGCGATATCGACCGGGTAAATGTACATTATCCTTTACTTCATTGATTTTTAAGCAGTTTAGACTTACAAAGACATGAAATGGTAGCGTGTTGCACATGGTCTGCCCTACGCGAACAGTGACGCCCATTAAGGTCTGCCGCTGGGAGTTGTAGTCAAACAGAGCACGAGCCAAGATCTTTCTGTCATCCAGCATGGCCCCCATCTGCATATCTATACAAATAAACAGATGTGGTGGTAGTTAAGGAAGTGTATGTAACACAGAAATGGAAGAAAAGCTTTTTGGTTACATGACACTTTACCAAAATTTGTGCCATAAGAGCCAGGAGAGCGAGACAGGGCCAGAAAGCAAACTGTGGCGTTAAGGCATGCGGAGTCTCGTCCAGCCCTGTGGCAGTTCTTCTGTATCACGTTTATGGAGTGTGGCTGGAAGGACAGGCTGACGTTGATCTGCACTATACTGCGTGACCTGTAGAGTACAGAGAGAGGTTAGAAGTCAAGCCAAGTTGTTGAAAACAGAAATTTACTACTGTTTGAGACACAATTTAAAGTGACAAATTGGTGGCTATGATGGCAGTGTTTAGATGATGCATAAAAACACAAGACTGTAATGAGGCATAGAGTACTTCAGTAGGATGGCAGTGCCCTGTGCTCCCACAGCAAGATCCAGTAACTCATCCCCATCCAGATCCAGCAGAGCACTCAGGCTACGGCCAAAATACTGCAGCCCTGCAGAGAGAGAGGAGCCTGGGATACGCTACAAAGAGAAAAAGAGAGCTTTAGTATGTGAAATAGAAATTACAGGTATAATGGGGACTGAGGGAAGTGGTCACCCCATGTTTACTAAAGTATGGTCTCAAAACTATTAACGTATTTACTTCTCGATACTTACTGATATAAAAATTTGAATTAAGTCTTTAAATGCAAATTATTTAAAGTGGTGTGCCTAAAGTATACAGTACTTGCAGAAGTTGCACTTTAGCACAATCAAATATACTTCAGTATATCTTTAGTTGGACTTCAGAACTATCAAATAATTAAAGTGGATTAAGTACAAAATCAGTTGTTCCAATTTAGCAGATTTTAAGTATAGTGGTTTAGTATACTAAAAATACAATTGCAGGCTATTTTTGTTAAGTATGGACATATGTAAATGTATTTGTAGTATACTTAAGATGAAATTCATGTATTTCAAATACATTTTAGTATATTTATTTTTCACTAGGGCATTAATAACCAGTTTAAAAGTGGTCACTAGTTTTTTTTTTAAGAAATTAATTATTTTATTCAGCAATTTGACCAAAAGTTTTTAAAAACATGTATGCTGTTAAAGAAAGTTTTGCTTTCAAATAAATGCTGTACGTTTGAACCGCTGATAAATATATCACAGTTTATATAAAATTGAAGCAGCACAATGTTTCTTGAGCACAAAATCTGCATATTAGAATGATTTCGGAAGGATTGTGTGACACTGAAGACTGAAGTGCTGCTAAATAAAAATCAGCTTTGCCATCAGGAATAAATGACATCTTAAAACTATATATTTAAAAAGAAATCAATATTACTGTGTTTTACTGTATTTTTGATCAAATAAATGCATCCTTGTTGAGCATAAAAATGTCAAACAAACCAAAAAAAAACTTACTGACCCCACATTTTTGAACAGTAGTGTATATTCTCAAAACTGAATACAATTAAATGAATTTTGAATATAATACATTTTTTGTAAATTTTGTAAAGCTCAAAAGAAAATGTATTAAAGTTACTACTATAAATATTTCTTCATTTTTTTATCATAACATATTTTAATTTATATAAAATATATATATTTATTTAGCTTTTTTTGTTGTTGTTGTGATGTCTACAGATTTTCTGGTCTCATCGGTCTAACACTTTTTTATATTTACTTGTTTATACTGAGGTATGATGTAGAATTCGTCTCCGTGGTAGATGTAAAGAGCTCCCTGGTGGTCGTCCTCCAGCGGAGCTCCCACAAGCAGGTCAGCGTATCCGTCATGGTTAAGGTCAGGGGCTACAGCCATAGCATAACCAAAGCGTGCATCCTGTGCTTTCTTCTGAGACTGTAGTGTACCATTAGGAGCAAAACCATCCTGGTAGAGAGACAGACAGATATAGAGTCAGAAACATTTCAGATAAAATGTTCATGCAATTAGACATACATTTTCTGAAATGGCATATATTTAAGTGTAGAAGAATATGTTGTTTATCGTGATATAATGGATCTCTCTGCCTCTCACATATACATCACACAAACAGTACTGCCAGTGTGGTTCTCACCCCATCCAGACAGTAGACATAGACTTTGCCTGTTTCTTTGTTTCCTGCTCCCAGGAACATGGGAGCAGCTATGAGCAGGATGTCTGTTATTCCGTCCTGATCCACATCCACCACGCACACCTCACTGCCAAAATAAGAGCCAATCTGCAGAGAGAGAAAAAAGATGTTGAGCAGTCTGAAGGTTCCCACGCTTTTTAACCAATGTGTTTCCATTAGGGAATGCTGATAAATATACACTAATCCATTCAAAAGTCAGTCAGTCAGTAAGTGTATACATGCACATAGATGTCCATACAATTATATATATATATACAGTATATATATACACACACACACACACAGTATGGATCAATACTGATAAATATGAATATGATTAAGAACAAATACACTGCCAGTGTTGAGAATTAAAGAAAAATCCCTTTTTTGAGACTGATATGTGAATGCATTTAAATGATTCAATGAATAGAACCGACGTATTACAAAATTTTATCAAACAAATATTTTACAAAACGAAGCATGCACGCAGGTTTTACTCTACAAAAGCTCTAAACAAAAGCCATATCTAGCTGACTAAATATTTTAGGGCAGGTCATGACTAGAAAAATGTACATTTATTATAGAATTGTTTGAGATTTTATTAATTTCTGTGAATTTTCCAGGCCTATAAAAAACTATTATAACTGTGGGAACCGCAAACCTCTGTATTTTGTTCTAAGTATCACTTTGATTTTAGGAGTGGTCTGAGAAAATGAAACCCAGTTTGCTGTTGTTTAATAAGAAAATAAACTCATTAATTGTAGGATAGCAGGAATGTGGTGTGAAACAACGACCGAGAGAGGAAAAGCAGTAACAAATCATTGAGAAAAGAAGCATAATGCAAACCTCAAAGAATTGGACTTCACACAAGGGTTTGATGGAGATCTCATTTGTGTGTGTGAGAGTGGAGGGTGTAAGTATAAATAAATATAAGAATGAAGGAGAAAGCTCCACCTGTTCTCCGTTTAGGGCTTGTGTGATTATGACATCTGCTTCAGGGGTGAGGTCAAACAGGATGACCTTTCCTTTGTGCTTGAATCTAGGTGCACCAGCAACATACAGCCTCTTCCAGTCACCTACAGTCACTGATGACACTGTGTAACCTGCAGAAGTTCACACGTCCACATCTAAGCATTAGTAAATAGCCGTAAATGTTATGTTAACATACAAACTTGAAGAATAATTTATTTGGTGGTTTGTTCCACAAAGTAAAATGATACCTAAGTAGGCAGCGTGATTCTTCAGCTCCAATGGGAACTCTTTCTCGAAGGCCTCTCTTGAGGGCTTGAGCTGCCCTTCTTTGCTCTCCTTCAGGACGCCTCCCTCCCAGTCATATGCACCCACCATGCCAAACAAGATGCCATCCTACAGTATGGTACAAAATATTATAGCTCATTACAGAATGATTGCATGTTTTAGGCCATCTTTTGTACATACATTATATCTCAGTTTATAATTACAAATATTTAAATAGGCACAATAGGCACAACTGCATGTTAACATAAAATACACTGCATATTGTATTACATTGAAACTCACATCTAAAATGTGTGTCGAAAAACCAATCTGAGACATCTCCATGAGAAAGGCACTTTCATTGTATCCCAGGGTCCCTGCAAAATGAATACACATACAAGTACTGCAATCAAATTACAACGTAAATGTAATGTTTATATCGAAAAAAAGATTTTTCCACTACCCTTCAAATGTTTGGGGTCAATATTTTAAAATTAATACTTTTGTTCAGCAAGGACACAAGGAAAAAAAAGATATTTATATTAGTATTTTTAAAACAGATGCTGATCTTTCGAACTTTTTATTTATCAGTTTTCAACTGTGATAATAAGAAATGTTTCTTGAATGAGAAAACTGCTTTCTGTAGGAATATGTGTCCCTGAGCACAGGAATAATGGCTGTTGAAAATACAGCGGTTTCATCACAGGAATTAATTACATTTTAAAATGCATTCAATTACAACCCAGTTATTTTTAATTGCAATAATATTTCACATTATTACTGCATTTTTCATCAAATAAATAAAGCCTAGGTGAGTATAAGAGACTTCTTTCTAAATCATTTTACCATCCCCACACTACCACATGTAATTGTGTAGAAATCTGCTGAGCTGGCGCATTAAAGTTCAAGAAAAAGTATACTCATGAAAAGTAGAAAATGTATAAAACAGGATCAGTTATCATTATATATTGGCTAATCATATTTCTTTCTGTGCTTCTAACTTATATATCCTGTGAATGCACAGCTGTGCCCATTTTAAGGTCATCCATCTCCTACTTTCTATCCTTCCTGCCTGGCTTTCCTCAAAATCAAGATGGCACAAGCATCACACCCTGTTCTTACAGGATTTTTTCATGTGTTTTCTTTTTTTTTTTGCATGATGTCCATGCATCTTTGAGTAAAATGTTGCTTGTTTTGAAACATTCTCATTTTTAAAATAAATGTTTCATTGGCACATCATTCATATTAAATATAAATTTAATAAATGTTGCTTGGTCTGACATGTTGTGTATCTGCATACATTTTCAAGTTTGGTTCAAGTGTCCAAATAAGTTGAAAAAACATCATCAACATCCTCAATAAAAGGCATATCTGATTTTCTATTCTTTTTAGGTCAAAGAAGCATACTTTTTTTTAATGGTCATTCTTCCTCTTACCCTCTAGACTAAAAATGCGATCCCCCAATGCATCTACAATGTCATTTAGAGCAGCCTCATCCGTCACATTGAAGAAGTATTTCTCATCGGGGTCACTGGCAATGTACTTAATTTCATTGATGAAGGTCTCTGGATCTTGCTGTCTGCGGATGTAGTGACCTAATACCTGTGAAAGAGAGAGCAAAATGTTTCAAGTATACACTGATCGGAAATTTATCGGAAATGCTGATTACTCAGGCTTTTGTTCACTAGTCTTGTTTGAGACAAGTCAGATAATAGAAGAAGAACAATAACAACATAGATTTTCTCAGCAAGAGAGCCAACACCTCCTCCATTCCATTACAGTGAAAGCAGATGATCTGATAGATCAATTAATGATGGGATACAGTACATCCTAGAAACACCTACGCAGAGGAAACAGAGAGAATATCACTCATGGTCACTGGCAACACACCACTAATGACAAGATCATGAGTTCACTCTCCACTGACATGCACCTGTGTCCCTAAAATTTCAGACTTCAGCTGGTTGCATATGATGAATGAATAAACTACTTCCAATCAACATGAGAAATATGGGTCCAAATTTTTGTCCAGTCAAAATTATTTGTCTTCATGTTTTCAATGTATAAAGATCTGGATCCACAATCCCTTAGTGCCTTCTACAGACTGCACGATTATAGCTTTCCTATAAGATCATTGTAAATCACACTGTGCGACATGGATCTAATAAACGTGGGGGGAAACATGCAGGTAGACTGTATGATGATGGCAATTATCAACTCGTACACTACGATGCACATTTCAGTTGAAGGATAAAACGTCATTACCATATGATAGTGGTAAACAAAGAGAGCATGATGAATAA
This sequence comes from Carassius carassius, assembly GCF_963082965.1. Classification (NCBI taxonomy): domain Eukaryota; kingdom Metazoa; phylum Chordata; class Actinopteri; order Cypriniformes; family Cyprinidae; genus Carassius; species Carassius carassius. The sequence goes on along the minus strand of NC_081769.1, from coordinate 15,732,741 downwards.
CACTTTTGCATTTGTAGTTTTTATTTGTGCTGAAAAAATTGGAAGGGCGAAAGAGGAAGAGATAAGAGCTTGAAGTAAACAGTTACAGAATTTTCCACACTATAAGGCGCACCGGATTATAAGGCGCACCTTCAATGAATGGCCTATTTAAGAACTGTTTTCATATATAGGGCGCACCGGATTATAAGGCCCATAGAATAGAAGATACTGCAGTCAAACGTTTGACTGGGTTTGCATTATGCATCCACTAGATGGAACTGTGCTAAAGGGAATGTCAACATTTTGTCAGAGCACCTTGATCCATATATAAGGCACTCCAGATTATTAGGCGCACTATAAGATTATAAGATTATAAGGAAAATACGGTATATGTTTTAGCGCCCTGTAGTGTTGATTTCATATCGCATTTTTATTGGTTGGATAGTAAACGTGGGTCACAGCAGCAAACACACTGTGCAATGATCATGCTCAATTTTTTGACACTGTCAGAAAATTATCATAGGTTTTATTTTTGATTTCAAGACCGTGACAACGGCCATCTTTGAACCTCTCTTATTGTATGACACAGGACCAGCGTTAGAAGCCATGATCACAGAAATCACAATGGTTTCACAATGCCAGTATTTCATCTGAAACAACCGAAAATCATGCATTGTGTCTCGGGCTTCAAAGCAATGGGAATGGAACGTTGTCCAGGAGATCTACTGAAAATGCGCAAATAAACACAAACAAAGCCATTGCATTTCCATAATAATGAACGCAATCTATCAAGAGCTAAAAAAATGGCAAAAATAGTCAACTGAAATGGAAACAGTAAACTGACTTCCACACACCTTAGTAAATCAACTTGTATGATTAATTTAAGCATTCTCCTCCGACAAATGTTGTGCCTTAAAGGTAAACTCCTACAAATGCATATGCACACCTTTTCCCACACCTTTTCAATGCTATTTATTATTGCTGTTTTGACTTTGTATCTTTTCTGACAGTAGTTTTTTAAATGCCTAAAGCGGCTTTGCACTGGCACAAGTCATTAGTAAATCGGGCCTCAGACCTTACAGTATCACTTAGGGCTGTGCGATTAATCGAAATCGAATCGAAATCGCGATTTGAGACGTTGCGATTTGCTAATCGCAATAGCCTGCAATGTGGACGTGATATTACTCTATTCCAGACTGTCAGCCTTGAGTGACAAACTTACTAACCAATAGAGTGAGGGCACCTCCGTTTTCCTCAATCAGCACGGCTCTAACAAACTTTGTAAACGTCCACCATTATAAAAAATAAATAAAAAACCGTAAAGCAGGAGAGAGACAGAGTGGGATTATGGTGTCTACAGGGTTAGGTAAATAGCAAATTAAACTAAAGAAAAACGTTATGTAACTTAAGCTTTGAAGAGACAGACAACAAACAAAAAAGATAATTTTACAAGAGCTGCGTCACAATGCATATCAAGAGCATCTCTTATTGCATGTTGGCAATTCCCGATTCAGAAGACCGCACACACAGCCTGTGTCTCTGAATGCTTCTCATACTCGCCCCTCTCTTCCCCACGTGGAGTGAATCCCGCATTCACACTTGCCGCACTCACGCAGCCGGTTTCGTAACGCTCGGTTATATTCTCGCACGGCCCAGCACCGCAAATCTCCATGAGCGCATCTGCCAGTATGAATGAGGCTCGACGCACGCTCACAACCTGCGTCGACTCGCGCTTGGCTCTGCGTTTAAAACTAATGTAAATTCAGTCTAACTGCTTGCTAACATTTTCCACTTGTTCTTAAAATCCCAAATGCAGTGTAACATGTAATACTTTCCAGTTCTTTATTTATATAAAAAAATAAATATTTCCAAGGAAAAATCAGTAACCAAGTTAATTCTATAAAATTAGTTATACTATTATAATCTTGTCTGCTGAAAAAAAGAAAATAAATAAATAATAATAATAATAATAATAAATATAATAATAAATAAATCTATATATATGTATAGAACCCTCCAAAAACACAATTGAAAGGATTTCAGGGTTATAATGGGAATTGTATCGGATAGAACAACAGTAATTCCTATTGGAATAATGCCAAAAACAAAAAAGGAATTTTGTAATGGTTTAATGGAAACTGTAAGAATTTTTTTTCAGCAGGGTAATGATACTCATACTATGCTGCACATTATTTGACAATATTGAGCTGAAGCTTGTCTTTACAAATTTAAAATCGCAAATCAAATCGCAATATTGGTCAAAAAAATCGCAATTAGATATTTTCCTCATATCGCACAGTCCTAGTATCACTTTATATCTCAAAATGTGACAAAATAACTTGCAATGTCACTTTATCTTTTGCAGTTTACTGTTTTAAAAGCCCTCAAAATAATCTGCCACAATTACTGTATATGTGTCAGAGCCCACAGCCTCATAGAAAATGCTATGTTCAATTCCTGACTTTAGGTCCTTTCCTGAATCCTGATCCTGCTTCTGATCTATCATGTCCTGTTCTCCTTTAGTGTAAGGTGTGTTCATGCTATCATGAGATGATGGCTTGGCACCCTGGACAGAGAACTGAGGATTTCTTACTAGGTCTCATCTAAGACTGGACAGATTCCTACTCTCAAAAACAATCAGAGAGCAACTGGAAACTTTTCAAGCATTTTCCCAACTAGTACCAAGGTAGTCACACACAGGAGGGTATTTGAGTTCATAAGCAATAATTAAGCAATCAAATCTACAATATTCAGTCTATTTTAGTTCATATCTGCTGTAATTTACAGTGGTAACTGTTGCTCACTCTAGTATCTTGTTGTGAACTCCAACCCACTTCCCCACCCACCATGTTCACATTCCCAACATCTCTATCCTGTAATGTCTAAAACATATCCTGGCTGCACCACACGACCAATACAAAAATTCATCTGAAGTTGTTTCTCTTCTCTCCCGCGAGTGTTTTACTTTTCCATCCGTTCCCTAGTTCTGTGCAGGAGGAAGAGAACGAGAAAGGAGAGAGGGAGAACATAAAACACATCAAAACATGAAAGCTATGCTTTGGCTGGCGGGGCATTAAAACCAGCTGTCATAATTTTATTCCACAGTTTCCCAGAGGAGACACAGAGAGACATATTACCCAGATGACTCGGCAAATCCGGACATCATTCTGGCAATGTTTGTCTAATAGAACAAAACATGGGCTCATCAGGAGCAGGTTTACACACAGTCCTCCGTTCCAATAAGTGGAGAACAGTAGAAACGTCAAATCACCAAGAACAGCAGTGAGAGGCAGTTAAAATCTGAAAAGTAAATGACTTTCATATGGTTTCTGGTTCTTTTTAATTCTTTCGAGTCTTTCTTGTGGTTAAGCCGCACTGTATAACCAATGGGCTTATATTAAATTTTGTTAAAGATTGCACTGGGGAAAATTTGAAGTTGCACCACTCTTTTTGATTATGCTTTGTCAATCTCTGCTGCTTATGGGAAAAACTAAACCAGCACTAACCCTCTACCTGCACTGCCAAACAGTCAATGTTAAAAGGCTTACTAAATACTGCTATATTCTTAATAAAATAATGTTTCATTACGGTCCTAATAATTTTAAAATTGAATTGAGGGAATACGAGTTAATAAAAACAATCAGTCTTCTTAACTAAAACTAAAACTAATCATTTTGTGTTAACTGAAAAAAAATCTAATATTAAAATGAACATGAAAACTTAGAAAATGTAAATGTTGCATTCAGATTTCACTGAAATAAAATAAGTTGAAGTACTAAAACTACTAAAATAGAAATAAATTAAAGCTAAATAAAATGATTAAAAACAATAAAATGACAAGAGCACACACTTTAAAAAAAAACAAACACAAAACAAACAATAGTTTATGAATAATAATAAAATAAAAGAACATAATTCATTTTTATTTGCATCGTAGTGGTATCTGTAGTTTCTCAGCGTCTGTTGTTTTTAATAACAAATGTCATGGTTTGTTTTATAGAAACTATAGCCACATCCAGTCATGGTAATGAGGGATCAAGGATGGTTTTACCTGTGGTTACCACAGTCTTATTATAAGTACCAGAATTAAAATATGAAAGAGCTCTCTCTGAATCCTCCATGAATTAGAACGAGCTATCAGCTTTCCTTCTTGTTTGCCTTCAGACATTATAAGATATGACCGTAATCATGAATATCCTTGATGAAAGGAAACTATATCTGATGAGAAGTTCATACTCAGTTCCCCTGTCAGAATATTTTAAAGGTGAAGTGTGTAACTTCTGCGCCACTAGCGGCTCCAAACAGAAATGCTAAAATAAAGACATTTATTTGTACACTATAAAAAAGTTGTAAATACAAAAGAGACGATTGAAGTAAGTTTTACAAGAAATACTATTTCAGTCTTTCTATTAAAAAATGTTTCTTGCTGTTTCTTCGTAATTATTTGGAAAATTTGCTAGCAATTTCAGAGTGAAAAAAAAAATATATATATAAAAATTTAAGATAAAAGCAACTAGACAGTCTAGTCGGAAAGCCATTTTATCTACACTGACACCCCAGCCTCACTTTGTCTTTTTCCTATGCTTGTTGTGGTTTTGGGTGGCAGTGAAGAAGTGCTGCCCACCCCTTGACCCACCCAGAGGGGCAGGGTGTCAGTGTCGAGAGGTTTGAGGGTGTGGTTCATTCCTCTGATGGCGAGGAACCCCATTTAAGTCTATTTCTGAACAGCAATAATGTGGTTATGATTGTTTAAAGAATGAGGGAAGACAGTTTTATCATTCAAACGCAGACAGAGAGCGAGAGAACCGGGTGGAGCTGAGCAGAAACACTGAAAATAGAGCAGTGCCAATTATGGTCAGTTTAAGTGGAGATCTGATATTTAGGCATACAGTCTGCTGCTCGCTGGTTTTCTTAGGAGGGGTTGTAGGATTTTCCAAGGGTCAGGTTTAATTATGGTAGGAATGTGTATTTGTACTTACGGCGATGGCGTATCTGGTGATGTTACGTTTCTCACATTCAGCCAAGGAATCAGGAAGGTCTTCACCATCATGGGACTCTCCATCTGTCACGACTATCATCACTTTTGTGGCCCCTTCCCTCGCTCCTCTGTCTGGACTAAAGGCCTCAGTGCTAGACATGAGTGAGAAAAAGGAAATAATGAAGTTTTTTCATAGTTAAAGGCACAAGTGATCAAAAAATGTATAATTAATAATGTTACTAAAAGATTTTCAATAAACACACATCTTTATAAACTTTCTATTTATCAAATGATTAAAAATGGTAAAATGGTAAAAATGGTATTACAGTTTAAAATTTTAACATTGATAACAATAAGAAATGTTTATTGACCAAATCATCCTTTCTCAAGGATGACTGGAGTGATGCCTGCTGAAAATCATAGGAATAAATTACATTTTAAAAAATACTTAAAAAAAGAAAACAATAATAAAAATAAAATGCCATATAGTTTCACATTTTATTAAATAGCTAAATATTACATATATTTTAAGTGTGTAAGTATTTTGGGAGCCTGTATAATTCCAGTAATTTCAAGACCTACATCAATCTGAAAACTGTCCATAATCGTATTAAAATCCACATAAACACAAACGAATGCAGAAAACGTATATGTTTGAAGCAGCGATACATGCAGCAGGTTTCTGTGCTGATTGTGTGAGGGTGATATGCATTTTGCAAGATGTAAGTTTCATAGCCACAACCAGTGTTAGTCAACTTAGTGATTTTCAGGCGGTTGTCCAGACTCTAGCTAAATATAACTATGTGGCTGCCCGCAAGAGAGCAGAGTTTAAAAACAGCCAGCAGCCTTATGCCTAATCACATCCAGTGAAAGCAGGATAGGAGAGGTGTATAACAGTATATGTACTGAAGTAATGAAGCAAAAATGGTGGAAACACAAAAAAGAGTATCTTTGAATATAATATGTGCTTGAGATGGAATCCACACAGAGGGATGAAAGGAGAACTGACGAAAGAGCATGGAACTGTTTTGGTGTGGTATGTGAAAAATAGAGGGCAGGTTTTAATGCTGGAGAAGAATGTTTATTCCATGAACACATCTATACACAGGATGTTGTGAGGGAGAAGATCTTGAACAAATCTTGAAAAAAATTGTGAATATAAGAAAGATACAGAAATTGTTATGCAGATGTTTCAGTGGGATTTTAGTGATTATGAAGATTTTTTAGAAGGGATTTAGGAAGAAAGCAACCAAGAACCACTGTGAAAACAAAGCGTGCTTAATTGAATGCACACACACACACACATATACAGTATATATACATACATGCGCGTAATTTGCACGGGGGTTACGGGGGTCATGACCCCCCCAAAAATCAGATCCAGCTAATATAACCCCCCCAATATCATCACATCATTCAGATTAAAATAGATATGAAATATTCAGAATGAATACTTTTGTTCATTTTCTTTATTAATTTCATTTGCCAGCAAGAAAGATAGTATCATATTTTAAATAATCTGTAATGTATCCCCCGCCCACCGCACCGATTTGGTATTACCAAAGTCTCTGGTATTACCCAACCCGCTTTCTGTACCAAGTTTGTTCACTATTTTGCGCAGTCGATGGGATGAATGGTTGGAGAAATCTGACGGAAAGATGAAAAGGACACTGAAAGGCAGCCAGACAACGATTTTTCATTGTTTGTCGACACCAGCCAAAAAAAAAGAAAAAAGAAAAAAACGGAGGTACCCTTAAAAAAATCCTGACCAAACGGAGGTACCCTTAAGTTAGCTGTTAAGTTAGCTCAGCGTTTCTCAAAGTGTGGGGAATAGAAACATGACAAACAGGTTTTGTGCCCATCTTTTTAATTCCGTTATTTATTGACCATACACTCAAAACAAAGACACATTTAAATGTAAGCCTTGACGTTACTTAACCTCTTCACACGTAAGTTGAAAAGTATTTCAAGGCTACCGTTATTGATCGTAGTATCGCTTTATGGTTCCCATGGAGACGCGCCATTCATTGCTTGTCACACCGTAGCCACAACATTGCTGAATGACTGATGATCTGCTTTTATTTCCTTTTTTATTCAAAATTTCACAAATGTGTTAGCTATAGCAGGATATATCTGATATTCCGATTGTCAAATATGTGCAAGTGGATGTGTTTTGTTGTTCAAACACCTTTATAACGATCGCATTACTTGAGCTGTATGCGCAACGTATTTTAGGTATCTATCTTATTAAAATACCTAAAAAAATACGTACATTATTAGGAATTTACCACCTCTGGTTCAATTTGAGATTATTTTTATTTTTGTTTGTTTGTTTGTTTGTTTGTTGTTCTTTTTGCATGGATTTTGCAAAGTGTCAAAATGAATCAAAGCACAACTAGGTTAATGTTAGTCCACACTTGTATTGATGTTATCAGAGGCTAAATGCAAACACAATTATTATTATTTTTTAATCTAATTTTGAGTCTTATTTCATGCAAAGTGATAATATAATTGCACTTTCATTTTCTTTATTTGAAAATTTTTAATGCTGTTATTTGATGTTAAGTTTTTAAAATGTGATGTTAATAAAATACATTTTAACAGTTAAACTTAAAGCCTAGTTTATTAACATTTTGTTGGGGTGATTGGGGACAGGTGGGGCTCGAAACCCTTTCCTACCTCTGAAGTGGGGAATGGCAGAAAAGTTTGAGAAACACTGAGTTAGCTGATGATTTGTTTTGTTGACTGGAGTTGGCTGGCTAGATGTTCGTTTGCCAGTGTCCTATGAGGTAAAGCCAGAGGGTGCCAGGGACTGTGTAGAACCAATGTCACTGAATTGTAACTGCTGTTTGCTCCAATACAGTCACCCGTTTTGGGGGGGATTGCATAATTAAATTATGCAAATTAGCATGTTACCTTTTACACAAGAAAATAATACAATAAATTAATAAATAAATAAATATGCCGCGAGTTTAACCCCCCCAATGGTAGACCCAAAGTTACGCCCTTGTATACATATATATATATATACTGTATATATGTGTGTGTGTGTGTGTGTGTGTGTGTGTCAAAAAAGCAGTTTTAATTTCAACTAACTGCATTTAATATACATTTAAACAATACTTTATTTGAATTTGTAAATAACATGTTATTAAGAGTCAGAAAACATTACATTCAAGTCGCACTTCAGAATATACAGTATCTTTAAACTATCCTTCTCATAAGAGCATCTTTCTAAACTATATTTCTAGTAAAAGCATGCTGCTACTTTTGAGTGTACTACTTTTGAAGGCAAGCAAAAAAGCAAGAATGCAAGAAAGAAAGAAAGAAAGAAAGAAAGAAAGTGATTTGAGCAAATAGGTCTGATAATTGCTGGGGCTGGTGTTATTTAAAGGCTGTCGTGCTTTTATTGAGTGCTACATCTGGACTTATGTGGTTTTTAACTCACACTCTCTTTCATTTTACTGTGAGTTTGAATTAATTACTATATTGGAATTCTCTCACGTTCATGTATGTGTGTGTGAATGTACTGTATGAACATGGTCATGTGTGTTTGAACAGCTGCATGCGTGAAGGCTGCGTCTGCTGGATGGTGACCACACCTGCAGCTCTGCTGAGCCAGCTCTCCTTCTCTCTCTCCATCAGCAAACCTAAATGTTGTGACAGCCTTCCTCACCTCAGAGAACTACTGCTATCACTTCATCTACCGTGAGAGAGTGTAACTGTCCAATATGTGCCTTACAGAAAGTGGAAAGTCTTAAATGAGTCTTTAATTGTGTAGAAACACAAAGATACACACCACAAACAAATAAACAAACTCTCACACAGTAAGAGAGATGAAGAACCTGGTATAAACAAAACAATTCCATTTATTCTGTGCAAGACAAAATTAAGGATTGTGTGTTTGGCACTAACAGAGATTTTAGACTGAATTCCTGAACATCCATGTTTCAGTGTTAAATACTCATTGCACGTCATTAAATTTTAAGCTGTGTATTTTATTCACTAAAACAATTAGTTCTGGTTTTAAACTGCATTGGCTGTGTTCTACATTTTTGATTCACTAAAAATAATTGGTTCATAAGAGTCATTCAATCTGGAATCAGACTACACTTACTTTATGTTTCTGATTTAGGGAAAAGCTCATAAGAGTCATTTGTTTTATGTATTAAAAAGATAGGCTCACAAGAGCCATTCATTCAGAAATCAGACTACATAGTTTGTTTTCTATGTTTCTGATTTACTAAAAAAGAATCAGCTCATAAGAACCAATCGAGGAAACCAGACTATACTGATTAGACTATATTTATATGTTGTCAGTTCACAAAAAAGAACCAACTCACAAGAGTTTTTTTGTTCGGGAATCAATGTACACTGGTCACGCTATTAGTTTTTTATTTGCTAAAGTGCATTGACTCATAAAAATTATTTGTTCAGAAATCAGACTAAAAAGATTTTTTGATTCACTAAAAAGAACTGACTCATGAGAGATATTTGCTCAGGAATCAGACTACATTAGTCATGCAATTTGTTTTTTTATTTGCTAAAAAACTGTGACTCATGAGTATTATTTGTTCCCGTTGCACTCTAAAAAATGCTGGGTTCAGCCTTTTAGGTAATTTTATTGGGTTGGTTTTAATATTTTTACCCAGGTGCTAGATAGTTTTTTCTGTAACTATGTTGCTAGGTCATTTTTAACACTGGGTTATTTTTTTTCTACCCAACTGCTGGGTTAAGCCTGTCTCCGACGAAACAACCCACATCCAGTGAAATTGTCCTTGATATGGCCCTTTTAAAATGCATAGCTTGACTAGACTGGATTGTTCAAATCTCATTTTCAGACAGTAAAAAGTTGCTTCCCAGCAGTCACTGAAAATCTGAGACAAGTTTCATTCTGTGAGCCTTTGCTTTTGTGGTCATCAAGTGCCAGATATGGTTAGTGTTCTACATGTGTGTGTGTGTATATGTGTGTGTTGGAGGGACTCAGTATTGGGATACCAGTAAGAAGAAAGACAGAAGCAGACATTACAGGAATGGAGAGAGTGTGAATGGGACTCAGAGTGCAATGAATAGGAATCTCTTTAAACAAATCTTTGCTCATGTATGAGAGTCTCAGAGGAAGGAATGGAATTACAGTTCTGAGGAGCCACCTTCAAAAACAATAACATAAAAACAAAGAAACTATTGACCAGATAGATTCAACTATGCTACACACTTTACATTATCTCTGAATGTGGTGAGGGATCATGGAAAGGTCAGAATGTACATAACGCGATACCTTTCATAAAGGAGTAAGAGAGAGGCCGTGCTACATTTGTTTTGAATGAGAAGTGGGTCACCATACCAGGCCATTTGGATGGCGTATGCTGTGCGGGTCTCCCGTCCCTCTTGACGACTGATGTTTTTGGCGGCTTCAACCACATCCTGTGTTGTCTGATAGTCCCTGAGAGACCACTCATGGACTGAGATCTCGCCGTACTGCAGGACACCTACCTACAAATAGTCACAAACAGTATTTCAAGGTGATACATGTCATTTGTGATGATAACGTTTCTTCCATCTCAGTAAATGATAATACAATATAGTTATTTTTACTTTACATAAGGACTTTATGGTATTCATTTTTTGATACTATAGAGATTTCATAATTCTTGTCACAAGTGTCAATATCACAAAAAACTACTACTAGCCTAAATATAAAAAAAGTTAAGCTCACTGAAGACAAGTAAACAGTCAGCGATTAAATAAGAACAATAAACTAACTCAAGCAATAGGACAAAATAACTAGAGTAAATAAATGATAAATTCTACAAACATTGTATTAAGTAATCAAATGTATAAAAACACTGTTTATTCTTCACTGTGTAAATGAAAAATATATTTTTTATTAGTTACAAAAGTGATTTAGAAAGAGATTTTCTTTTGACTAACATGAATGACAGTCAACAAGAATATAAGACTGCTGTCACTTTAAGAGCTGCCTGGATCCAATATACTGTTAAACATGTGCTTTCTTTCTCAGCTGTTTGCTTTTAAATTACTGTGTTTATGAAGATACTTGCAAAGACGGGCATTTTGACACAAAGACCTCTTAATGTTTGTTTATTTTACTGCTCAAGACCTATAAAAAGGCAAAATAAGTCTCTTTAATTCTCCCGCGCTCTATGAGCACAGTAATTTGCTTGTAAAACACTAAAGCAGTCATTTCTGCAGAATGGATAACTCTAGAATGAGATGTAGATGAGATTGGCATCTCCACTATGTGCTTGGCCCCACCAACATGAAGGCCCAAATCTGTCGGAGCAAGAAATGCTTCACAAACCAGAGGAATTTCCTTTTACCTCTTGTTGCCCCCAGCCTACCGCCTTAACTCGCATATAAAAAACACATTCCAGGAACGTAGATACACACATATCCATCTCTCTCTTAATCCATCCATCTATCCACGCATCCATCAGTCCATCTTCTCTTTATCATTTTCTGGTTTCTCTAGCATACGTTCATACATTTCTAATTCTGTCCCCTTTGTCCCTTTCCTCTAGAAACCACAAATTCTGTCTGTTCACATTAATATAGTCATTAATTTTCTCCAGCCTGCCAGCACTGTTTCTGTTTGGGCTCATTTCTCTCTGCGGACTGGCTTGTGGTTCTGTTCGTCACAATCGCTCATACTGGCCCAGTGCATCAAAGATCAGTGTTGGAGCTGCCAGAGACTGGATTTAAAGTAAAAAGGTAGTTCTACATATCTATCAAAACCTCAGCCAGGTCTCTGCTACCTAAAAGCACCCAGTTGGAGAGTAAAGAGTTTGCTCACACTTTTTGCTTAATGTTTATGCATAACATCCTGACCAATGAATTTTCATGATTTTTCCATAACTTTTCCAATTGATTATTATGACTGGATAGAAAATAAAAGAGATTTTTTTAAAGCCATTTTTGCACTCAAGTGAGAAAGTTATTTCTCACTTAAGCAATATTTCATAACAGTAAATAAATAGAAAAATTGTTCATAATGACAGTATTTTCCATAACCTTTTCAGATTTTACTAATTTTGAAGACTTTTTCGGGCACAGAATGCACTGATATATATATTTCAGGAACAATGGGAACCCTTCTTATGGCTACAAATTATTGTAATAATTTTTTGAGGACTAAATACATCCAACTGTCAGGCTAAGATGAGTTACTTATTCAAAACGAATGTTTACTAAAGTTCAGATCCAAGCCAAAGAGCTAAATCTGGAAAACCATATTCAGGTGTTTTTTTATATATATATATAACCACAAAAAATCTGTCAAAACTACAAAAATTTTTATTATAAAATTAAAACATACCTGCATTTGTTCAGGGCTTATGTGGAACTTGCTGAGAATGTTGCTAAGAAAGTTCTGCACTTCGAACCAAGGGTAGATACTATTAGAACCATCTAAAACAATCACTATATCCATGTATGTGGTGCATCCTGTGAAAAACAAACAGTTCAGTTAAATGCAATTGTTTCATTCAATCCAACAGGTCAGATGGACAGAGGATGTTCATCTCACTCTGCGCAGTGGGTGCAATGATGTCCTTGGGCTCCATGTCATTGGTGACAGAGGCACAGATTCCTGTGCTGAACAGAGATGTACCACATTCCTGGGACCATAGTGGAGCGCAGGCCTAAAGATTACACACAGAAAGTCTGTATTACAGTTGAAGTTCAGCATCTGTCGCACCACTTTTATGCTTTACACAATCTCTATTGGTACCTTACAGACTTACTATGAACATTGAGAATATTTGCACAAATCAGGGATTTTGTAAGCTGTATTTACTGTATTTTTGATCAAAATGAATGCAGCCTCGTTGAGCATACAAGACCTCTATCAAAAACATTTAAAAAATCATATCAAGCCCAAACGTTTGAACGGAAGTGCCATTGAGTTCTCATAACTTTGTCTCAAATGATTCTCTTAAAAGAATAAAGAAAACAATAAAGAATTTTGGAATAATTTGAATAAAGAAAATTCATATTGAAATCATATTAGTCTGAACAGAGTTCAAGTATTGTTGAGATCTCTTCTGAAACTTGGAAGTGGAATTATTCGGTTCTCTTTCTCCATAGAGAGAGAAAGAAGGAGATTTTGAAGATATGTGATTTTCTTTTCTTATGGGAAATGATCACTAAAATGAGATCGAAAAACAAGACTGAGAAGAGAAAGAAAAAATGAGAAGGAGCGATATGGAGAGCTGTTGATATGGTAATAAATGCTTTAACAGAGTTGGCGGCTGCTCCTGCAATAAAGCAATTTAAACGTACTTGGAGGGAATTGGGGGGAGAAGGGCAAAAAAACACATAAAAATAGTACATCTTCAAAGCGTGCCATTTATTTGCCTGAAAAACCATTGTGAGGATTGGTGAGGCAAAGAATGGAGAGAAAGAAAACATACCAAGAGTTGAAAGACGGAGAATGAGACAAAAGAAAGACGGGAAGGAGTGGTTAGACTGAAGGGGGGTAAATGTTCTCCGACTCCCCACCCTGTTATTATAAAGGCCTGTAACAGAAGGATGGGAGGATGGAGAAAGGGAAAGGAAAAAGGACAGAATAAGTGTGATACAGAACTGAAATGGTGATGAGGGTGAGAGGTGCTATGGCTTTTCCACGGCCTGTCATTACAAAGGGCTTGAGTCACATTCCTATCCTGTTATAGCACTGACCAAAGGAACAAACACAGACTCACACATCCCTAAACAGGTACATTCAATTAAACGCTTTGGTTAGTGATACTTGAATCTGCAATGTGGGGCTCATTACATCCATGCTGTGAGCGCTAGTTTTAGTTGGCATACGCCATGGTGAACTATGTGTGACTCCATCTCAGAAGCTGTACTCACTTGCTCTCTGTTTAACCCTACACAAACACACACACAAAAACATATTTTTGATTGAACACACATAGCCCGACTCCATCCGCTGAAACATTCGCTCGCTCTCATAAAACGTCTGACTACTGGTGAAAGCCACCCAGCCATTCCACCAAAGCCACAGCGGAGCGGCTTCCTAAACTGGACTGATCTGGTTCACTGCGTTCTGCCCGAAACAAACAGCTTTGTGTATGTGGAAGAGAGAGTGTGTGTGCGGGGAACAAGAAATACCAAGGCTGAAACCATGAATATTAAGAGGAAGACTGACTGTTCTGGTTGAGTTTTGGGTCAGGTGAGGTTTTGGCTTGTTTTTGTCTTTGTCTCCCACTCCATCTACCAATCCATACTTCCATATGTCTTAAAGAAATAGTTCACTCAAAAAGGAAAACTGTCATCATCTGTTTTTCCAAACTCACATGACTTTCTTTTCTTGCTATGCAAATCAGGATGTTTTACTTCCTTATGAATAATAATGTTAATATACCAACTTATTGAAGTACTGAAATCTGTTTTGTACCTTTGTAATACACTGGTACCCACCAAAAGCAGCTGGTGATGAGAAAGTCACGTGTTGAAACAAAGCCCATCACAAACAGCTTTTAGAAGCACAGTGCACAGTGTCATTCACACAAGCACTAAACACCATCATGGTGAGACTCATTAAACTGAAATATGCAATAAACTTTAATTTAACAACATTATATGTAACATACAATCCTAATAAACATTACAGATAAGAAAAAAATAAGAAGAAGAGTTCTGGGATTTTCACAGTTTTTTACCGTTAAAATCACAGTAATTTTATACAGTGCACTAAACAATTCTTTTCCAGCAAATTTGATCATGCTGTACTTCTCTTAAAATTAGAAAGCTCCAGTCCCAAAGCATTTGCATGGAACCTTGCAACTGACCACATTCCATTACATTTCTAATTTTGAATTACACACAAGAAAGAAAGTCATAAGTATGTTTTAACGAAAACACACCCATCTAGTCAAACACTGACTGTATAATGTGTCATTCTAATCGCAGCCACTTTTTAGCAGGTGGTCACATGAACAGATGGTGGCGGTTAGGTGAGACAGAGGGGATTTCATAACCATTCATTCTGCACGCCATACCACAAATACGTACACACTCATGCCTACTCAGATATATATATATATATATATATATATATATATATATATATAAATATATATATATATATATATATATAAACACACAAAAATTGCTGAATAATCTAAATACTGCTGTGATGTCAGTGCTCAAACATGAGATGTTTTTGGATTCTAAATACACTCTACAGAATTTCAAATATAATCTCACCAGGAAGCCATCTGAAGCAGCAGGGGTTAGCGTCATCCCCAAATGAGAGTTTTTAAGATTTCGAGACACGTTCTGAAATGCATTTTCACCTGTACAGGGCATAACACAAAAACATGTTGTAAACTACTACTCCATGCACAACACAGTCATTGAATGTAAATGTTCATAGCCAGAGAGTTGATCCAATACCTAGGTTGACTTTTGAACAATTGGAATTTGTCTCATCTCCCACAATGCACTTGTAAATATCCCCCTTCCTGTTATTTTGTGGTCCATCCCATGGAGCACCAACCAGAATTCTGTTCATAAAACAATGAGTCACTCAGAATATCAAAAAATCTTTACAGATGAGACTTTGCAAGGACCACAAAACATTTATTTATATTTGTAATTCTAAGTTTTGTTATAGTTTGTGATCACCTGATGATCTCTTAATATACTAAAACCTTGTCAGGGTCCATATGTAATATCTAAATGGTATTTATCCTCAAGAACTTCTAAATGTGAGCAAAAACCCAAAAATATTGAAAAGTACTCACGATTTCTCTCCATTGTTCTCATGCTGTAACACAGAGAAGCCGAACAGAGCATCTTCAGGCCCACTGAAGATCCGTGGCCTCTTCACATCAATATTAAAACACTCACACAGCCCTAAAAAAAGAGAAACATAAAGTAGAATAATGCATACTATAGTTACCATAAATAAACCTGTGCTGCTTAATGTATTTGTAGGACGTTTTTTAAAGAATGTTTAAGCAATAGAAAGTTCCAATGAACAGCATTTATTTAAAGGGATAATTCACATAAAAATTAAAAGTGACAGACAGGCAGACAGATAGACAGGAAAAGGCCAGAGAAAAATTTTTTGCAAAAGAGAGAAGAGAAGAGAGGAAAAGAGAAGGGCGTCGGTTGTAATAACTACTGAACATAGTAGTTCCTTGTTATGACATACAGACCTGGCTTTTATATGACTGAGAGAGAGAGAGAGAGAGAGAGAGAGAGAGAGAGAGAGAGAGAGAGGCTGACGCAGTAGTTTACCAGTGGATTTGTAGCTCATGGCAAATGTAACTTGAAACAACCTTACTGGCCAAAACAGACTTGTGGAACAAAGATGACCAGTCAATCACACTCCCAGCATAATACCAACCCTGAAACCTATCTGACGAGATTTCTCTGTTTTGTGTGATACGGTTTTGACCCACACTGAGGTCTCATTCACTGTGGGTGAAGTTGTACTCTGAGTGGATTTCTTAGGATTTTTTACTCAGAAAGCAGAGGGGGAGGCTTTCACAAAGGGGGCAGGCAGAAAACCAAACCCCACAGACCTCAAACAGGGTGCCTGTATTTCTTTCTTTCAGTTTCTCATCGTCTCTCTCTTTCCAATGGAATGAGAACATGGAGGGGGATCCATATGGATCAAAGAACAAATGGCACATGGTCTGTAATTCATGCTTCCCCCCCTGAAATGTTCACAAAACCTAACTTGTCTTCCCAAAATTCTCCTGTGCCCCTATTTCTCCTTTTCCCTGTTTGCACTATTTTCCTCCAAAAAAGAGTGACAAAGTGACATGCAATGCTTTCAAACTATACATTGGTTCGGTTTGTGTATTCCCAGGGAATCAATCCCATAACCAATAACTTTTGAACCTACACACTTATGAATGTCATTGTGTAACACACACACACAAAAAAACAATAAATTGTCATTTATCATTTTAAAGACAAAATACATAACATATAATATGTAATTATATTTACATTTACACTTAGCAGACGTCATTTAGCAGACACTTTTATCCAGAGTGACTTACAAATGAGGAAATTAGAAGCAATCAAACTAACAAAAGAGCAATATTATGTAAGTGCAGGGAAAAGTCCCAGTTATTCTAAAGCAGTACACATAGCAAGTTTTTTTTTGATAATAAATAAAAAAGAAAACAATATAAAAAAATAATAAAACAAGTAGAATAGAAAAACAATAGACAATGCTAGTGTTAGAGGGTCATTTTTTATTATAATAAATAAATTAGTAGTGCTAGTGTTAGAAGGTCAAGTTTTTTTATGTGTGTGTGTGTGTGTTTATATATATATATATATATATATATATATATATATATATATATATATATATATAAGTAAACAAGTCAGAATAGAAATTGAATAGAGGGTGCTAGTGTTAGAAGGTCAAGAACTGCGTCCTCTAGGGGTCGCTATGGGGAACACCTCGTCGTGACCCATGTCTGAAGCATAGATTGAAAAAACACCGGCAACAGCCTCTGACGTCACTACCGGCGCGACTATAAATCAGCGCCAGGAGAAAACGTCATTCTCTTCTTCGCCTTCACTGACTGTTCTGTTTGATGCTTACATCTGAAAGAACCGGTAAGAGCGATCTTTCTCTGTATATCATGGCGACTACTAGCCATCGTTTAGACAATGTGTGCATCCGTGTCGGCGTTATTTGACACCCGATGACACACGCGATCTTTGCCTCTTTTTTTTAGGTGAAGAGCACCGCGCGATGTCTTTGAGGAGGCCATCTGCGTGCATTGTGAGCGTTTTTTTAATGAAAAAGCTCCATTCTCATTCGTCTCTCTTTCCGAGAAAAAAAAAAAAGGAAAAAAGGCAGCCATTTGCTTCCCGTGGCTCAGGACCCACCGCTGCTGAGGCATGGAGGAGAATGAGCTCGTGAGAATACAGGTGGATCTGTCTGAATGGTTTAAGAGGGACTTTCCCTTTTGCGCTCGTAAAGGCGACGGATGAGAGAAAGCCTCGGGAGGATGTCATATCTTTAACACTTTCTGATACTGAGGTTAGTGCTCTGCTGGGTTTTTACCCAGGAAAAGCAGGAGATATTTGAGGACAGTGAAGAAGCTGAGGCTGAGCCTTCTCCTGCCCTGCGTATGTAGAGCTGTTGGAGATTATGGATCGTGCCACGGAAAAGTTGGACTTGCCATGAAAGTGCGCTAACAAGGTGACGCTCTGAGGCCAAAAAAACAAAACAAAAAAACCTCAATGAGCGTTATCATTCTGACCATAGCCCTCCTGCTCAAGTGAGCCTTCCATTTCTGCCTGATCTCCATACAGAGATTGAAAAGAAATGAAAGAGGCCATTTTCTTCTCGCATCCATCAGTTTCGGCATAAGAGCGGTACTGACATCAAGGCTATGCACGAAAATGGCTATGAGAGGATGCCCCCTGTAGAAAGAGCTTTCTTTCTGCAGGGGAGACATCCTCTCTTAATCTCCCTCCTTGCCATCTATGCCCCTTCAAGAATTACATCTGGCTTAAATGGCAAGACATACGCAGCAGCAGGTCAGGCTGTGGCTTTTTTAAACATGATGGTGGTTGTAACGCATTCAAAACTTCATATTCACGGGAAGAAGGAGGCTGGAACTGGCGGACAATCAAACAGAAACTTTAATTACAAACACAAAACAGCGCAGCAGCCCCTCACGGCCGACTTGCGCACACAAAAAAAATCAAAACACACACTAAAACCCAGGCCTGGTCCTCTCTCGTCCTTCACTGTCGTTGCTCCTCTTTTATATCCTTCCATCTCCTCCGTGGGACTCGAGACCGGTGGGTCGAGCAGGTGTCGCTCATTTCCAATCACTCCACCGGCCTCTCTGCCCGCCCCACTCGTCACAGTGGAGCTTCAAGCATATCAGACTGATCTGCTAAGAGACCTGGATAGAGGCAAGGGCCTTTCTCCTGATCAGGTAGCCGAGCTGCGCCGCACCACAGATCTTTCTCCATGCTACCAAGCAGGCTGCCTCCGCTATGGGCAGGACTATGGCGGCCATGGTGGTAGCGGAAAAGACGTCTGAAAGTAAAGGTTTTATTCTCGATGCTCAGGTTTCGCCTTCTGAACTTTTCGGTATTTCCGTTGAGACCGTGATCGAGAGGTTCTGGGAGACGAAGACACTCTGCTGCTTTCAGATCCTTCGTTCCACGAATGTCCCATTCGTCTTGGGCGCCACTCCACCTATGTATCCTTGGATACCTATCTAAACAGGGTGTTGCTACTAGAGATCTGTTGAGACAGCTCTTTCAGAAAGCTTATTCAAAAGCTAGTGGTAGCCCCTGTGTGACAGGCAAGACTTAGAATAAAATGCTAGGTTCTTAACCGTATCCCTTTAAAGGAATCTTTCCTGATTCCAAGCCTTCAGCTCTCCAAGCCTCCATTTGTAACCTGAGACGTTTTTTATAATACATAAAAAGAAAAGAAGCAGTTAGAATAGAATTAGAATAGAGATTGCTAGCGTTAGAGGGTCAAGTGTAGTTGGAAGCAGTGTTGGATGTAACTAGTTACTAAGTAATATTACTATAATTTGATTTATTTTACCTTGAAAAAGTAAAGTAAGGGATCTTATTTTTTCTGTTATTTATTTACAGTTACTTCTTATGTAATTGAACTTAATACTGTGTATAGACTAGAACTTTTACAGTATATACAAATAAAATTGTGGATTTAGCATCAAAATTTTAAATCTAACCTTAAAATGCATGATTTTTATGAACCCTTCTCACTTTAAATACTATGGTGGGTTAATAAGAATATTGATAACACTCTAGTGTTCAATTCTCATGATTAACTCAGTTATTAGCATGAATATTGTTGTTGTATTGGCTGTTTATTATTACTTAAAGCACACATTAATGTCTTATTCTGTAAGGTCTTATTCTAAATCCTTAACCTTATCTAATTCTTAAACATAACAACTACTTTACTCAGTATTAATAAGCAGTAATTAGGAGTATATTGTGGCAAAAGTCATAGTTAATAATTAGTTATTAATAGTAATCTAAAATGTGACCAGAATATTTTATGTAGTTATCTATTATTTATTTGAAAGAATTAAAAGAACCGTTTCATGTCTATCCTTGTATCAATAACTTGTTGAGGTTGATATAGGATTTAGAAACTAATCAGTAATGAGTAATTAATTTCTTTTTGGAGAGAGCAATTTGTATGGTAATCTAATTACCCTGTTGGAGATGTAATTTGTAACTAGTGATTAATTAAATTTTTAGAGTAACTTACCCAACAAGTTGGCTAAAGACTCAACTGCTCGATGTTAAAAGTTTATGAAAGTGTTTTTGTGCCTCTTTGTGATGGCACTATAATGCACCATTCACTTGCCGATTGCAAGCTTCTGGGTGGCACATACGTCTCTGAAGTAGTGAACTGAGGTAAAGGGGTGTAGAACCAGTGGTTGTTTTGTAGGCACACATCAATGCTTTGAATTTTATGCAAGCAGCTATTGGTAGCCATTGGCCGAGTGCAAATTAATAATATGTAATATATATAAAATAATTAAAATAATAAAAATACTAAAGTCATGAGAAACTACCAAAAAATCAAGATGTAAACTGAATTTTTCCCCTTAATATCTATTTTTCCCCTATTTTGTCCCTCATTGTTTTTATTGAACAGCATACTGAATCAAATCCGGAATCAGGAAATTAATTATGGTTAATTGTTTTTTAAAATAAATATAATGAGAACAGGCAGCATTGTCTTAATTACAGAAAAAAAAACTGAATAGGAAATATCCTAACCAGTGAGGGGGGTCTTTGCATATTATGTTGGACAACTGGGGTCCCTCAAGTCATATAGGTTGAGAACCACTGCATTAGTGGAACATGCCCATACACCCGCGGTTACTCTGCAGGACACTTGTGTGAACTTGAGACTTCATATATACATTTAAAACGACACTAAGATGAAAACTAAGAAAAGTGAAGTGAGTTTGGAGAAGAGTTCTAATATCAGATCCATTGACATTGACATTCAATGGAATGTTTAAGCGTGACTTATTTGTCCAAAAGTGCCATTTATCATTTCCAAACTATCTTCATCTAAAGCCACCCTCCGAATACTCCCCTCTTCTCAATTACACTTGTTTTGCTCTTATTCGTCAATGTTTGTTTCTATGTGTGAATGAGATGTAAAGTATCTTTAGCCCTCTGTTTCAGCTCTGTGGGTTTTCTTGGTCCATGCCTCTAAGGCTCTGTCATGACAACTGTAAACATTTATATATCTTGGTGGTGAACAGTCTGGAAAAGCAGTCCAGATTTTCTCACTCCTTACACATAAAAACACATATATACACTTATTACACACACATAAATGCATTCCTACACCACTCTGAGACATAGACATTCTCACCCTCCACTGGATGGAAGTCACTTTGAATGAATATGAATATTATTAGAAATGCAAATGTACAGTTCAGTCATGCCAGCATGACTAATATGTGAACACATATGGGACACATTACTGAAAGAGAACATGTTACTAAGAAACATACTCAAACGGGAAACTATTTTATCCATGTTAAAAACAGTGCAATTTAGTTATTCCAACCCTCTTTTCCACAAGCTCTCTCATTTCTGTCAACTATTTTTGGGTCATTGAAATATAAGTCTACAATATAGAAAAGGGGTGTAAAACACAGTTTCTTAGAAATGTATGAATAGTTCTATATGAATTTGCCACCAATTCACCGATGCGTAAAACTGACACATTTACCCATCAGGGCCATATTCTTAAAGATTCTAAGGATCCTCTCAGAGAGCTCCTAATTTAGCTTAAAACATTTCTAATTAGGAGTCTTAGCTTAAAAGGGATTCAGGACCAATCTGAGAGCAACTCAGGAGGCAGGGCTGACCTTGTTGCTAGCTTTGACACAGTCTTTTGAAGAATGTGATTGGTTGTTGTCTATCAGTGTTCGAATTGAGTCAAAGCTCTTGGGGGGTCCCCAACCCCCCCAACCCCCCCCCCCCCCCAAAAAAAAAAACAACTAATAATATACATATTAGTATTTATTTATTTCATATAATAATATAATTTACTTTACTTTACTTGTGAATTTAATTTACTTTGTGTGTTTCATAACATGTTTTTGCAGCTGAGCATTTACTAAGTAAAATTAAATAAAAATCTATGAAATAACAAGATGGCTCTTCTCTTCTTTCCCTTGTCCATATCTGAGAAAATAATGTAAGATGTAAGTTGTAATATTATATTTGTTGTCGTTACTGTGAATATATTTAAGAAAGCACTCCATGTTATTCATGCTACTTATTAAGGTTATTAATGGTGATATACTTTGAACAGTGCACATGTAGGCATTTTATTTCATTAAAAAAACTAATTTATCTTGAATGTAGTTACATAACCCTTTCATATTTTCAAGCAGAAGTTGTCATAGTTGGGTAAACTTCTATAGTGGTGAATGAGAGTATATGTTTAAATATATGTTTTGTCACAATAGTGTTTCTACAAGAGGGAAAAAATAGAAATAATTTGATACGATTACGATGCTGATGACCATTAATCAATTTTGATCTCTTGATTCACTATCAATTCACATGAATAGGCCTACTGTACTTACTTTTCTTGGGTTAAACTCAGTATTTTCTTGCATTAATTAATATTCACTTGTGTGTGCTTATACGAGTATCTTTTTAAAATGTATAATCTAGTGTTTGATCATGTCTAAATATTTATTTAAATGCAAAACCTAAAAATAAGTAAGCAGTTATGACCTGCAATACTCTTTTGAGCAACTAGAGTATGTATATTTATTAGAGTGGGTAAACAATGGCATTGCAAATGGAAATTATTATTTTTCTGGCCACAAAATGACTTTAATTTGCCTCTTTGCATTGAATTTAAAATCCTTTTCTCCACTTAACCTTAAATAATACACTAATTGTATTAGGCTATACATAATAATGGAAAATAGGATACAATTCATAACAAAAACGGTTGATCTGCATGTTTGTCTTCGGCGTAATAATCAATGCATGTGTGTCTCACGCACAATTCGTGAGAGTTAGCAACCCTGCTGTATCATCGTTGACACAAAAAAAGCCTTCACCTGATGAACATTTTCATCAGTAATAATGTCCTTAATTAAATTAACACTGTTTTTGAGCAGTTAAGGTTACTAGATTTAAAATGATTTGTTTAATTCAGAATGGGTGCAATGCTAGCTCCAAACAAGATTCTATTTTTCTCAGAATTAAGTTAGATGGCTAATTACAACTAACAAGCCGATAGTGAGCTAGCATCATAAGATAAAAAAAAACAACTATTGACAGACCAAGATTATAAGTGATTCTCTGATTCTAAGATAAACACTTATTCAGTAGCAATAAATTAGGTGTACCAAACAATCATAAAACAAAGAAATATTATCTTACCGTTATCGTGAGGTAAAATAATGACGAAGGATCACTCTGTCAGCCAATCACACAGCGACGTCGCGCCCGCAGTCTGTAAATTCCTTCAGAAAACAGCGTGTGGCGCACTTGAGCGTATTTTCAGATGCACATCTAATTTGAAGTAGCTTTTTATGGGAGCGGCACTTTTTACAGTCTATGGAGCGGCAGCGCAATACTTTGGTAAAAAATAGATAGATAGGGCTATGTCAAATATTGTTTCTATTTTAGTTTTAATGAAAAACCAGGGGACCCCCCAAGGTCATTTTTTTGGGCCTTATGGGGGGTCCCTTGATGCTTATGGGGGGTCCCGGACCCCCCCAGCCCCCCCTCAATTCGAACACTGTTGTCTATGAAGGAAATTAAAAGAGCACTTTTAAGAGTAGGGTCTATTATAAGACTTCACTTTTAAATTACAGGCCTAATTTTTCCTGCTTTTACCATACTCTCTCTCTCTCTCTCACACACACACACACACACACACACACACACACACACACACACACACACACACACATTATATATGTATGTATATTATTTATTTTTTATTTACTATGCTGTCGTACTTAACATATTTGATAGGAAATGACCATGACAGGAAATGACATTGCTGTATTTTTCCAGTTGCCAAATATGTTGCTGTGGTTAATGTATTAATTCACTTCTATTTCTGGTGCTATGGCATTTCTGCAGAGTGTCAGAGATGTTAGCCTGTCTCTAATGAGATCGGTCACAAACACAATACCCGCACCATCTAATGTGTAGTGTCTTATTAACTAACTGTCATGCATTGAAACACATTTCTTCTCCCTCTTCATGTTTCGTCCATTTTCTCCTCTGCTAAATAAACTCTTAAGCCTCTTAAAAATCCTCATCCGTACTCCTAACAATTTTGGACCTTAACCCTTTACCAGTCACCCCCCATTTTTTGGCATGGAGACAGAAATGACATAGCCAAAATAAAAAGGTTTCCGCTCATGATTCTTTTTGACTAGATACATAATCAACATTTGTTCACAAAGCTGACACTTCAAAGTTTACTTTTCAGGAATCAGAATTACTTAGACTGTTATGATAATAGAGATATATAAGCTCAAACATAAAAACAAAAATAAAAATATAAAAAACATATTTTTTAAATGTATTAAAAAAATTTGATGTAGGATATGTGTTTAGAAACACAGTGTAGCTAAAGCCACAAGTCTACCAAAGCTTTATATGAAAATGTCATAATCTAATCTGTAAAACTGTGAATTTTATGAAATATTTTTTAAGGCCATGTCATGTGTGTTTTTACAGAAGGCTAATCTTATTGATTTATGGCACTTGTCATCTCTGTAAGATCTCACATGTAAACACTCCTGTGTGCTTTGTCTGTGTTTTTGTCTCTGAAAACTATTCTATTGTTCTCACCAAATGAGTCTTTCACATCTCCGCCAGGTATGACACATTATCCGCATTATTATTTTATCATCATTCTTTTGCTTTTATTCCACCTTTATTAGCCTTTGTAACAAATTTTGTTGTGTTATTTCAAGCTTTACAATCCACTAAACTGCAATCTCACTTCAGTCTCAGTATGCATTTAGCCCTTATTTATCAAAAGTCTTACTATAAAAATACAACAAAACATTTTCTTATGACCTTACATGAATTATTGTGACAGAAATGCATTATGAAGAAGAAATGCACCTGCTATAGGGCTTGGGCGCCACGTTGCATTCTGGGATGTGGCGGCCATGTTGATGGCCTCGCGAATGTAAACATACAGCAAGTTGAACGAGAAGAAGCAGAGTTTGGAGAAAGAAAAAAGATGTCAAAGATGTTTTCGAAGCATTGTTTTGCTTACTTGAAAGCAACCTTAGCGTGATGTTGGGCTTTTTAAGATAACAGGGTGGTTGTTGTGAGAGCACGATTTCACGCCAATCTGTAAGCAAAGTCATGTTAGACCTAGCTTCACAACTCGCTTAACGTTAGTTAATGCAGCAGAGGGATAGCAACAGAAAGATGAATGTTGAAATGTTCCCGTATTTTGGATGAGTAACTCTGGAATTTTCCCTTATTTTCAATGTTCAATGTTTACTTAAGCTATATAAATGAATATTCAGATGTTATTGTCTCCATGGTCGTGCCTCCAAGCAGGAAAGCAGTGGAAAGTTAATCCATTCTCATTTTATTTTCCCCATGGCGATTATGTGTTGCACTATTACACCCCACAATACAGCAACGGTTTACCATGGTTGAAATAGACTTTTAATTACCGTATTTTTCGGACTATAAGTCGCACCTGAGTATAAGTCGCATCAGTCCAAAAATACGTCATGATGAGGCAAAAAACATATATAAGTCGCATTCATTTAGAACCGAGAACCAAGAGAAAACATTACCGTCTACAGCCGTGAGAGGGGGCTCTATGCTGCTCAGTGTAGACTACAGGAGCACTGAGCAGCATCTCTGGCAGCATAGAGCGCCCTCTCGCGGCTGTAGACGGTAATGTTTTCTCTTGGTTCATTTCTCTTGGTTCATGTCAAATTAGTAGCAGTAAAGGAGGCCATCAACATGGCGGCCACGCCAAGTAATGACGTCACGACGCCCAAGCCCTATTAGTAGCATTAAAGCTAACGTTAGCATCAAGCTACATCAGACAATTTATGAAATTATTAGTACACTTTTACTCAAAATTCACTTTAAACCCAGATCGAGTGTTTGTAATAACTTCCTTTTGCGATCACGAGTGGAATTTGGTCGTTTACTGTTGTAAAAAAATGCTATTTATAGCCTTTTACATCGCTGCACAAGTTAGCATTTCAGATGTACATTTTTAAAATTTTTTATAAAAACGCCCCAGATCTCAAGAAAATCTCATACCAAGCTTTACTATCGTAATCACGGTTTTATTATTCGGATATTTCGTGTGTACAGAGGTGTATCAGTGTTGTTATGGACAGATAACTACCAGGAAGTGTACAGGAAGCATGTGACACGATGCTGCGGTGTCCAGTTATGACACTCTAAAGATTGACAAGGCGTAGGACCAATCGAGTCTGTCTGACACAAAG
This sequence comes from Carassius carassius, assembly GCF_963082965.1. Lineage (NCBI taxonomy): Eukaryota > Metazoa > Chordata > Actinopteri > Cypriniformes > Cyprinidae > Carassius > Carassius carassius. The sequence continues at coordinate 15,706,254 of NC_081769.1, read as the reverse complement.
CACGAGCACTGAGGAGCAAACACACAGAGACAGCGCTGGGAGAGGCTGTTTATCATCAGATCGCGTAAATCAGTGGAAAATTAATAGAAATGATGATTCTGTCTGAAGAAATATGAAGTAAACATCAGTAAATATATCCATATATCTCCGCAGATATGCATCTTTGGTCTATAAATCCTTATTGACACTGTTCAGTGAGTCTATGTGAACACAAATAAAGCGCTGCAGACGTGACTGAGTATGAATGAGTGGTGAATTTCTATTCAAAATGTGGCATAATATTTTGCACTCCTGATGTCACTGCAACAGTTTTATCAAAACATTGGTCAAATATCGAAGCTAGAGTCTTTAAACTTTCAACCGATGCACAGTTTGTCCAGATCAAGTAAGAGAGTGATGTTTAACGTGCTGTGAAAGTGAAACAATAATAAACTGGGGCCGTCGCCGATCCTTGCAAGCAAAGGGGTTAAAGGGTTAGTTCATTCAAAAATGAAAATTATGTCATTAATAACTTACCCTCATGTCGTTCCTAACCAGTAAGACCTCCATTTATCTTCGGAACACTGTTTAAGATATTTTAGATGTAGTCCGAGAGCTTTCTGTTCCTCCATTGAAAATGTATGTATGGTATACTGTCCATGTCCAGAAAGATAATAAAAACGTCATCAAAGTAGTCCATGTGACATCAGAGGGTCAGTTAGAATTTGTTGAAGCATCGAAAATACATTTTGGTCCAAAAGTAACAAAAAATTACGACTTTATTCAGCATCGTCTTCTCTTACGGGTCTGTTGTGAGTGCGTTCAAAACACTGCAGTGGTGCTGTTGACGTATGACACTGCTGATGTGTTATCTTTGTTATTGGGCGCACCAGAAAACACGTCAGCATTGTCATACGTCAGAAGCGTCGTGAACGCACTCACAACATTCCCGTAATGGAGGGACAGAAAGCTCTCGGAGTAAATCTAAAATATCTTAAACTTTGTTCCGAAGATAAACGGAGGTCTCACGGGTTTGGAACGATGTGAGGGTGAGTTTTTAATTACATAATTTTAATTTTTGGATAAGTGGTGATAAGTGGTGTAAAGCAAATTCCAAGGATTCTCCCACTAATTTCTTTCTTTAAATCATAATCTTTTTTTAACAGATTTAATGTACTGCATCTATTGAAAGCCATTTCAGTGGATTGCTCCCGTCTAGCACTTTTCTCTTCTGCTTTATGTTGTTTTTATTTCTCATGTTATGTCTCAATCCACTCTCCTGTAAGTGGCGGGGGCGGATGATTTTAGAGTGAGAAATGTAGGGAGCAATGGAGGGGGCAAGGGGGTGGAATTCCCAGAGTCCACACCTGTGTTCTCCATCTAAAGCACAGAAGAACATACCTAAACACGAGAGAGCTTGCTCATCACAGAGCATCTGCAGAATCCATCAGCAGCCACAGCATATATGCTCAAAAACAGACACCAACACCTACAGTAATGCAGTCTAGGTGGCACAGCGCATATAAACATAGGCAGTATGGTGTGTAAAGAATGCTAGTGGCATTAATCTTGACTACAGTCTGGAAATACTTCAACTGCAACTGCTGTGGTCCATTAAAGCAGTATTTCTAGCGTTTACTCTAATTTGTCCAGATATGTGATGTTGTATACCTAATAGTACCATGATAAGTAGGTTTCTTTATCTAAAATCTTAGTTTCTTCCAGTGTTGAATTTAAACAATAGTCTCCCTCGCAATCTCAACGTCTTGATGAAGTCAGACAATAGGATATACTGAAACTCTATAATGTAAGTAATTACAGTAAAAAGACTACTGCAAGGAAATTGATGTAGTTATGATTGATAAAGAAGATTTTCATGCTTTACACTATAATTAAATACAATCAAGTCTATTCTTAAACGTATCTGAGCCGCATCAGTAATTATTGCATGGTAGCCTATAACATAAATCTATGGTAGAAAAAGACTTCAGTTGAACAACTGAATAATGTCTTTGGGGTCACAGTCAACAACTTGTGTTACAAGATTGTAGGTGGAGGGGTCTTACGGATGACAGCTTTAAATTGTCTGATATATATATAATTTTTTTTTATGTGTAACTTAGTTAAACACAAAACAAACTAGTTAAACTCACCTTTGAGAAGAATAGTGATCTTCAACAGCAGCAGGTACTTCTGAATCTCCATTGATGAATGAGTTTCTTTTTCGCCTTTTGTATTTGTTTTTTCTCACCAGTGGTTGTCAATAAAGCGCGCGCACGCGCGTGATTCCTCGGGTGGAGATGTATAACTCACGCGCTCATGGTGCTGGACTGTAGCGCACGCGTCGCTCTCACATTCCCTGCGCATGAAAGACATTACTGTATAGCCTTTTGGTCTGGTCCGGACGCAACTTTTTATGCGTTTTTGTTATAGTAAAAGTGCAAAAAATAGTTTGACCATGTTTCCAATTAGTAACACTACACTCGCGCGTACGCACAGAGGTCACTATGTTTCTTTAATTAACAACAACAACAACGACGTTCAGTCGAGTTGCTAATAATTACAAATGATAAATAACGACATAATACAATGACATTTGACCCAAAATTTATAATTTGCTTATTCACTCACCCTTATATTATCCAAATCCATCTTTTTCTTTCGTGTTAAAGAAATGGAGACGCTAGGCAAAATATTAGGAACTGACAATACTTTTTCATATAGCCTAAAGAAAGTGAATGGTGACTTAAACTGTCTTCAGTCCATTCACATCTCCTTTTGTGTCTGACTAAAGAAAATAAGACTTTAGGTTTGGTAAAACATGAGGGTGAGGAAGAAATTAAAGAATTTTAGTCACCTTTAAATGTTGGGGTAAATAAACAGTTTAACGGTAGCTATTAAGCACAACTTGACAAACCAGCAAATTAAAAAAGGTTAACTTACCGTATTATTTCCCACATAAACAACGTTCATTAAAAATCCAGTTTTGCGCGGCTCCAACACCTGCTGTCGTCAAAAGAGCGCGCGCTTAAGTTTAGTCCAGACGAGAGGTGCCAAAAATAAATAGGCTACATTCGCAAAAAAAAAAAAAAAACACTGTCCAAACTATTTTTCCGGGATTATATGTCAATGCTTTTAGAGAAGAAACATGTATCCCTTGCATATGAAATATGGGAACTATCTTAAATTTTAATTTACACAACTGTCCTGAGGTGAAATTTATTTCATTGCTTTCATAGCAGCTTTCTTTCAACCGCAACGTGTTTCCAAGTCTCCATAATATATACAAGCAAATGAAAGAGCGCCTTGATTCTGCAGCAATACCTTCGTCTCCCTCAGTCAACTGGACACTCTTTCTGAGCCTGGCCCACAAATCTCTCTCACTCTCTCTCTCTCTCTCTCTCTCTCTCTCTCTCTCTCTCTCTCTCTCTCTCTCTCTCTCTCTCTCTCTCTCTCTCTCTCTCTCCGTGTGTTTGTGTGTGTGTGTGTGTGTGTGTGTGTGTATGTGTAAAACACTAGTTTACTCTCATCTCACGCGAAGTTAGTGCATTAGATGCGGTTTTGTTGGAAAGATTTGAGGGGAAAAGAAAACAGTATTACAATTTCCAACCGGAGTGATTCTAATAACAAATATATTATGGATTTGGCAACTCCATGCAGATTCTGGTAGCGATAATGGATACATATTAGTTTGTTTTTCCCTATAAATAATCCTTTTATTTTATGACAGAATCGTGTTAACTTTGTTTTTGACTTTTATCCAATGCATCAATTTATCATAAATTATTATAAAGACCTCAGTCTTAGAGATTAACTTGAAATGCAGACTGACCTTCTCTTTAAAAAAAGCAAGATTTGGTTGATTTTTTTTTTCTTGCCACAGTTATGCCACAGATATTATCAGCTTTGTTTTGTTAAGACTTTGTCAAAACACTGTAGGGGCCTTAGTTCATGTCTGGGTTCACCACAACCCAGAAAATTCATTTAGTTTAAAACACGACATAAAGCCTTTATCTTATTTCTGTTTCACTTATTAAATAGTTATGAATTGATTTGCCTGTTCATTGTTCTCCATCCCTGAAATTCATTCACACTGTCATCTCAAATAATTTATTATGTCTGATAACATTTTGTGAAGGAGATGGAAATTCACACACACACACACACACACACACACACACACACACACACACACACACACACACACACACACACACACGCACATATATATATATGTATGTACATAGCTGTGTGTGTGTGTGTGTGTGTTTATTCACCCTTATATTGTTTCAAACCAGTATGACGTCCCTTTTTTTTTTTTTTTGCAAAACACACAAAAAAGATATTTCGATATTTTGTTTGTGACTAAACAGTTACTGTTCCCACTGGCAAAATAAACAAAAGAAATATACTGCAGAAGTCAAAGGCAACCAAAACTATGTGTTTTCGACCATTAATCATGAGATTAATATTAATACATATCATGAGAGTGAGCTAAATTATGATCTTTAAATAAGATTTTTTACTTTTTGCCAACAAACAACAAAATCTGACCTTCAGTTTTCTTCACAAATCATGTGGCATATTTTAATTCGGAGCATGCTTTTCATTGATAATGTTGTTGTCGCCTTGGTAAACAAAGTATACTGAGTGCAGTTATTGAATAACTACTCTGATTAAATATTTCCAAACAATATAAATTTTTGCTTTTGGTTGTTGACTGTAGAGGCCTATGGGGTGAATTTCAGTCATGCACCTGTAATATTAATCCAGCAGAGGACGACAGAGTAAATAATTTTGAAACACGTAATTTCTTCAGACATTTCAGCAAGGATCCTCAAGGTGGCGTACTTTCCCTATTCGTTTCCCATCGGCCCTATGTTGCAGGTGATGCCTTTTCTTCTGAGCGTATTTCTCGATTATCAACTTTGTTTTTTGTTGACCTTTTACACTGAGCATTACCTAGGATTTTAAGGTTCACAGTAATTCTAAGTATCTGTAAACGCAGTAAATTGTGTATTTTTTTCTGTGGGGGTTATGCACCTCTTGTAACGTTAAGAAATTTCATAAAGGTAACAGTTATGGGGGAGTGAAAACGAATTAAAAATTCTCTGTTATTAACGTCTCTCTCTCTCTCTCACACACACACACACACACACACACACACAGACACACACACACACACACACACACACACACACACTGTCATACAGAATGATTATGCAAACAGTTTGTGCTAAATGTGACATGTTCCAGAGGAGTGGTTTAAGACCAGAGGAATCTGGTCTTAAACGCAAATTATATTACCGCAGACACAAATACCCACAAACACTAGTCATGTACATGCAAAAGCTAAAATTCAAATCAAATGTTATTAACTGGAATAGCAGGATTTTCCTTCTGACTCACACTGAAATAAAAACAATTAAGCAGGGTGTTCACATCATCTCCAAGTACTCTTTTCCCATTAAGGAGTGAGAATTGAGGCCAAAAAATACTGTAACAAAGGGACAGATGTTGGGAAACTGTGTGTTTTGACCGTTTCTTGTCTTCTGCCTCAGTTCTCTGAACTAATCAAATCTCAGCAGTCACCTGACCCCAGCAGCTGCCTGCTGTTACTAGCAATATGGCTTCCCACAGATATTGTACAATACAGCATTGCATGAAACCTGTAAATTGGGACTCCATTCAGTACAGTATGTGAGTGATAATGGGTGGATGTGCATGAGAAGTAAAAAGAGAGAGAAACACAGAGAGAGAAGCATTGTTTACATAGCAGCAGTCTGTCCTGTATTTGAGTGCTTAATGTGGTTAAGTTTACATTAAGTTTGGTTATTTATGAATGTGATAACTGCATTTTAAGGAATTCATAAACATGAATTTGCACAACAGTTTGAACACCACTTGGTGTGTATTGTTTTCATGTGTGGTTTTGCTAACTAACTGTAATCTTAAAGGGACAGTTCACGCAAAAACCCTGCATAGACAGCACTAAAAGTATTTTTATAGCTACATAAAATTACGGTTGAACCGCTGATGTCACATGGACTATTTTAACCATGTCCTTACTACCTGTCTGGACCTTGAATGTGGTAGTTCCCTACTTTTATGCAGGGTCAGAAAGCTCTCAGATTTCATCAAAAAGATCTTAATTTGTGTTCCGAAGATCAACAAAGCTTTTACATGTTTGAAATATCATGAGGGTGAGTAATTAATGATAGAATTTAAATTTTTGGTTGAACTATCCCTTTTAAAGTTTGAGATCCAGTCTTTTTTTTTCACTGAAGCTGCTGCCATCAGTTTTTGTAGTTTACATGCAATCCAAATGGTATAAACACAGCTGTCAGTTGTCCAGCAATACTGACGCCACCATCTTTTATGTTCACTCTTACTGTTTATAGATAGACTACCACATGAGCACAAAAAGAGGACTGACTTCAAATACTCGTTCATACAGTGACAACTCCTATCGAAATGGCAACTGTGTGTAAACTGTTGTGAGAGCAGGACAGTTTCTAAGAGACAGCTGTTTCTAAACACAGCTGTCAATCCCAAACTCTGACTGTGTAAACATAGCCTAAATGTTGCTTTATTATTATGTCTACACTCTCCCCCTTCATGCATTGAGTTCCATGTAATGATATCTTACGCTATAAAAGCCACAGTGAGTCACTGGGGTCAACGCTGTGATCTTTGGGTAGTCTAATGTCTGCTGATGTCATCTACCATTTCGGGCATCTGTAATTTTCCCGAACGTTATTCTCGCTGCAAATACTGCAAGGGATATGATTCTAAGTTCAGGAGGGACATGCTCTCATCAAAACGTGTCCAACAAGCACACTCTGCCAAACTGATGCACATGTCCTCAGACTCTTTATTAGAGAGTTATTATTTGGCGAGACTGAGGCCTAAAGGATTATTCCAGGTTTTGTGGCATTATGTTGATTAGTCCTACCACAAAAAAATGTAAAAAGGAGGTTACAGTGCAGTGAAAGTGAGTGAGGAATGCTGTCGATTGAACTAAACTTGTCCTGAACCCATAATATTCGTCTAAACTTGACAGTTGACCTAGAAGCCTGGCCATGAGATGCGACTGTTTCCGTGTGATTCTCTCCACACCTCGGTGCGGGACTCACTCTTTCCGCACGTCTGGAATCTTGGAATCCTCACCACCAGCTCACTTTGAGTCAGCACCACTGTGAGAAATGTTTAAACTGTTTGTCTTTTTCTGCTGGAAGTAGATGCCCGAGTGCATGTGCGGAGTTGTGTATGAATCGCATCTTTGGTAGTTTGCAAGCAAAACGTGTAGATTGATGGGTGTGAGAAACAAATTAGTCGATCTTAGCCTTGTTTACTTTTGTGCGTGTGCGTAAGTATCTCACAGACTGCCCTCGAGGTGCATGGATCAGGGCCAGTTGTAATTCATCAGTCAGCTGGAAGGTGACAATGGTTTGTTTGACCCATAATGCTTTGCAATAAGCCCACTGGTCCTTTAGGAGTGTGCTGTCTGTGGGATGTTTCTCATGGCTAACTGTTTGACACACACACACACACAAACACACACACACACACACACACACACACACACACACACACACACACACACACACACACATGCTTGTACATGTCATGTTTGGAAAACTCTGTGCCTACACAGTTTCTGCACACACCCTTCGCATCAGTTTTCTTTTCTGTTGCCACTCAGTGTCCTTGACAAAGTGGTTTTTGCTTACACACACACACCCACACACACACACACACACACACACACACACACGGTCCAATAAATCTTTCTGTCTATCACAGCATTCTGTGCAGTCTCTGCTGCAGGGCACACTGTCCGTATATTTACATGCATAGATCTGATCCCAAATCACACCGTGCTGTCAGATTTAACATGGATCTGATATATCTGTTATCTTTCAATAATGAAGATTAAGATCTGCCTTTGTATGACAGCCAGCTCATCCCATGAGATATTTGTCTATGCCTCACACAAAATTTTTTACAGCTACAAATCTTTCATCAAACATGTGAGATAAGAAATTAGAGTCAGTTTTAAAGGGTTGTTACTGACAACATAAGTGTCGTTGAGGGAAACTAGTGGGTCTTAGGAATTTGTTAGTGGAATGGAAATAACATTTGGGATCTATTTATTTTTTTTAAGAAATGAATTGATTGATCAAAAATACTTTTTATCAAAGAATCCTGAAATAAAAATGCATCATGGTTTCCACAAAAAATATTGAGCAGAATCTATCTTCAGCATAGTAATAAGAAGTGTTTCTTGAGCTCCACATCAGCATAATAAAATTATTTCTAAAGGATCATGTGACACTAAAGACTGGACAATTCAGCTTTTCCATCACTGGAATAGTAAAACTTTTAAATATATTACATTAGAAAACTGTTTAAATCGATATATATATATATATATATATATATATATATATATATATATAAACAGGTTGAAATAATACCACAATTGTAATTGTTAAAAAATGTAAAAAAAAAATATACCTTATAAATTATATATTTAAATAAAAAAACATCATTTTAAATGTGATAATTCATATTATTATGACATTTTCATAGTGTAGGACTGAAAGTCTGGCTATAGATGATTTTGGAAATTACTTCACTACTGAATTGTGAATTTCATTTTCTTGTTTGTAATTGCAACTGTGGCTTTGTGTGTGCATGTGTGTGTGTATCTGCTTGTCAAATTGCCTGCTAGTCAAATCCAAAGCAAACAGAATAGATGCTGGGAAGAGATTGCAATTCCAGATTTACCTGCCTTGCACATCGCTGGGCAAAATCAGCATGTGTGTGTGTGTGTTTATGAGTTGTTAGACTATCTGCTAGTGTTCCTTTGAAGTTAATGGTCAAATATGCAAGAGTTTCTGCCACATTAGGGCCCATTATTAGCTGTGGGCACTGGGATGTGTGTGTGTGTGTGTGTGTGTGTGTGTGTGTGTGTGTGTGTGTGTGTGTGTGTGTGTGTGTGTGTGTGTGTGTGTGTGTGTGTGCAAGTATGTGTATTCATGCGGGTTTTATGGTCTATGCTTACACTGGCCAAATTGTTTGATGGTACATGTGAAGGTTCAAAAGAATGTGCATGTTTGGTTTCATATGTGTGCAAATGTGCGGGTGGTTTTCGAAAGGAGAGAGACAGCTGCCTTTTACTGCCCCAGGGGGTAATTAAGGAGGAAGGAGAGGCAGTTATTTGGGGTCTTTTATAGGGGCAGGAGGTAGAGAGGGGTTGGTTTTATTAGGGTCACACAGTAACCAAGTACAGCTGCAGGCATCACCCCTAAACCTCTCCACATTCCACCTTCACCTCCACTTCCACTATACCTTTGTTTTTGTTTCTAAGTGTGAATACACTTGATTATGTCTATTAATATGTATATATACTCTCTTAAATGTCCTGGATGTGATGGCTTACTGTGTGAGAGATATATGTACAGTACATGAATATGTATATGTGTGCACTGTATGTTGGTCCTTATTCCATTTTGACCCTGAGTTTCCATTCCCTGCTCCTTGTTAAGCACATCTGCTGTCAATCATCTTCACCTTGTAATCCGACTGGCATTTCCTGCCTGGATTGAACAGTTGACTTGTTTGCCTGGATCTATTTAATTTAACAGCTTTATCCCATTGGCTAGTTTAGCGTCTAATAAATGACCCACGGTCAACACTGTTCTACACATAATGCTGTCGGCATAGCAAACAGAAATGTTAATGTTTTAAATGGAAGAGCAAGTTTTTATGTTACAATACATTTACATTCCATTCATTTTAAAAGTGTAGGGTTTTGTAAAACTGTGAGCTGAAAGACAGGAACCAGAGACACACAGAGGGTGATAGTGATGAGAAAGAAAGACTGAGATGGAAAAATCAGGGAGAGACGGAGGGGTGGAGAGGGACAGACAAGTTATTCTAGTTACAGCCAGCTGGCAGAAATACTAAAATAAGACATCAACCTACCAGTGTGAGAAAAGATAGTGAGAAGGAGCGTGGGTCAAGGCAGTTTCTTTAATTTCTTCTTATTTTGAAATAAAAACAACTGACATTCGTTCCATTGACATCACAGAACTGCCAGTAAGCTTCTCTGTGGATAAATGCCCGTGAATGACAGGAAAGCACACACTCTGTCTTGGCAGTAACCTTTATTGTCCATGAAAAGAAATAAGTAATGACTGCTGAAATTGTTTGTATAAAAAACATAATGAAAAGAAACTTCAGATTCAGGTTTTATTAAAATATATACAAAAAAATAAAGATGAAAAGAGATGGCTGGGACTGGAGCTTCATGGGGTTCTAATTACAACTGAACCTTTGCTTAGCTCCGCCCCCTTGGAACTGCTGCTATATTAGACAATACAGAGCCTCACATTGGAATGAATTGGAGATTTCGATCTCACAATCAACTGAATACAGTAAAACTGACTGTAATATATAAATATACATTTGAATTTAAAGGTGCAATGTACTGTAATATTGACTAGCTAGTGGTTGAAATGGGTACTGCAGTCCAAATTCAAAATGTTATTTTTCCTGCATCACTGGTTGTCAGATTGAGGACACGCAACAGGAACTAGCGCAATTGACAATATCCACATTTTAATATGCCTCTGGTCTTACAACTATTTAAATTAATGTTGAGGCTTTTTAGGTCGGGTAGAATGTGTGATCTGATAGGATTGGTCAGTTACAATTTATAGCGGTACTTAGCAAAGGGTCAACTGAGAAGATTAAAAAAAGGACAGAGTAAACTACAAACATAACATTTTCTGGCAGCATATTGTACATAGGCTTACATTCTTAATAGTAGGGATAATTCACCAAAAAATGTAATTCTGTCATTAATTACTCACCCTAATGTGGTTGAATAATGTCATGTGTTGAATAAAGTTGTTATTTTTTATTTCTTTCAGTAAAAAACTATTCTCATAGCTTCATAACATTACAGTTGAAGCACTGATGTCACATGGACTATTTTAATGATGTCCTTACTATCTTTCTGGGCCTTAAATGTGGTAACTGTGTTGCTGTCTATGCAGGGTCAGAAAGCTCTTGGATTTCATCAAAAATATGAAATTTGAATGAGAGTCTTACAGGTTTGGAATGACATGAGGGTAAATAATGACAGAATTTTCATTTTTAAGGGAACTATCCCTTTAAGGTCACATAAGTGAAATTTTACAGGCGAAAAACGTCAGCTATCTATTTTCATTAGAGTAGTAATGTATGAAGCACAGCTTACACAGAAATAATTTCACCTGTTGTGAAATCTGAACGTAGAAATCTGTCACCCTTACATTAAATCCACATTAATGGAGATAACTATTGATATTACTATATTTCACCTATGAAAATTTACAATAGCAAATGTGACCGCACCTTTACTAATATTTTTTAGTGGTGATTATATGATGATTCAGTGTCTCACCAATGTCTGGTTTCCAAGATTCAGATTTCCAGGTCTTCATCTATGTGAAGACCAACCCTTAAAAGTGCTTTTGAGCCCAAAATGATGTATTTATTAAATGACAAATCAGGACCCAATTTTGACAAAAATCTGGAACCTCACATGAATTATTTGCATGGCTCTCTGATGTATTATTCAAATACACTGTCAAAAAAAAAAAAATTGATGAGGGAGAAAGGAAATAGATGATATAAAATCACAGTCATTGTGGTTAACAAAGAAAGAGAGCTATCTGGATAGATTTTCTTCCTTTTTCCTCATACTTTCACTCTCTGACATAAACTCTTGTGCACACCACATCGTCTGCAGTCATGGTCTGCCAAAAAAAGCAGGAAAAAGACCATTAGAAGAAAAAATATGATCAAAGACCCTTGTGTGTAAGAATTATAAGGATAACTCATAATAGCAGGAATAAATCTTACCAGAATCAGTTCGCCGTCATTGGTTATCTCCCTGGTCCATGAGGTTTTTGGACCCTCACCCTTCTGCAAAGTCTGTTCGCAACTAATCTTGCTGTCTGTTTCCCAGCGAGGAAAGCTCTAAGAGAAACAGAGACAGACAAATATGTGAAGGCAGTGTTTTTCTTTAGAGATGGAAGGAGTGAGAAACAGATCAGTGCCCATGAGAATGTGAAATCCAGAGATGGAGGTTGAAGGAATGGGTGTGTGTGCAGTTTGATAGCTCCTCTGAGATGAAGGGTGTGATTGAGTCCACATCAGAGATCAGGATCGGATAAACACACACATTCCATATGTTCTTCTTGCTCTTTTGAATGTTTTGGAAAAGGAACACATGTCACAGACAAACAAATGTACAGTAGGATGACTGAAGTGTTTTTCTGTGGGCGTGTATGTACCGTGCAGGGACGTCCATCCACAGTGGCCTCATTAAACTCCTGTCCAACTGTGAAGGTGACATGGGTGGTCCTTACAGAGGTGGAGGTCTTGATTGACAGGGTTTCTCCATCCTGCGTAATCTCCACGGATGGCTTTGATGCGGCTGCAACCGCAATCTTACGCAGCATCACGTTCACACCTAAAAAAAAACACACACACGTGCACATCAGAACACTCTCCTGAAGAACAGTGAGTACTCTGGCATCCATAGAGGTTATGGAGAATTGTTCATTTATAGAGTTTATAGAGGACAAAAAGACTAGATCAGGGGAATGAAAGTGGTTTTATTAAGACTGGCTTTGCTCCACACATCTGTGCTCTCTGCTGACACTGTCTGATGACATCACCGGATGTAATAAAAGAGAAACCCAATGGAGAAGCTGGAGCGCCCAGAAAAATAAAAAGCAACACACACTAGACATGGACTAATATTCTGAAATCACAACAAATATGTTAAGTATTATAATAGTATAATAATTCAATTGCTAATCGCTATCATTCATAATATATTTAAATTACTGTTTTTGGCAGACTACAATACATATATAATATTAATAATTATTATTATTCTAATGATACTATATAATTATGAATATTTCTAGTATTATAATATTAACCTTTATAATATTTATAATTTTAATAGTTATTTACATTTAAAAATGATTAATACTATTACATGTAAATATAAGTATATATAATTAGGTTACACTTTATTTTAAGGTGACCTTATTACAGTGTAATTATACATTTAAATACTGAGTAATATTAATTAACTGCGAAGGCAGTTGTGAAGGCAGTTACTATATGGTTAGGGTTAGGATTAGGGCTACTTGCATGTAATTATGCATAATTAATTGTTATTATAATAGTAAGTACATGTCTATCAAGGACACCTTGAAATAAAGTGTTACCGAATTATTGTTATTTTTACTTTAAGTACCGTTTTTATCTTGTTTTGCTGCATATATCTCAATTGAGAATGAGTAAAAACAAAAAACTAAGAAGAATCATGCAAACAATAAAATTTATTGTGCAAAAATGTATTGAGGTGTACTGATGTTATAGGTGCTATTTGTTAAAGACCTACTAAATGGTGATTTATCAATAAGTACAATATTTAATAAACAATAACCAATTTTTATAGGAATAATAAAAAACGGCAAACCAATTATCGATAACACACTATTTTATTCAATACATAATTTGTGTTCTATATACACACAAAAAAAAAATTGTAAAAAAAAAACTGTACATACAAACTGATTAAATACTGCATGTCAAATGGAGTCATGCTGTGTGTGTAGGTGGGTGAACAAACTGAAAGGGGAAGTTATTCACCCTGCCACAGGGGATGCTGTAATCTATTAAACCTTCCTGACAGGAAATGAATAGAGCGCAGTTTGGCAGTAGGGAAGGGCAGAGGCAACAACAACAACAACAAAAAAAAAGCATGGCGCAGTCGAGGGAGGGTGAGATTACTGACAAGAGAAGAAAAAGGAGCAAGAACGGCAGCAGAGACATTGAAAAAGGGTACTCAAGTGTGGAAAAAGACAGCTAGGTATAAAGGCCAGTGTGTGTGTGTGTGTGTGTGTGTGTGTGTGCGTGTGTGAAAGAGAGAGAGCCTCTGTGCATCGAGTAGAATTTCACACTACTCACCTCACACACATTCCCACCTGTCACCAAGTGTAAATATATACACATGAAGGCAGACAAGAGGGGGCAAAAATTTAGACACACGTTTAGGCAGAGATGTATAAACAAATTAACAATTACTTCAATGACTTTAATTTAATTATTTGCAAACATAAACCTATACACTATTGTACAAAAAATTATTTTACAAGGCATATCTACACTCTGAGAGTGTAATCCTGGCAGAACCTTGTTAAAAACATTATAAAGCTAATAAAGTTAAACAGACAGATCAAGCACTGCTTCAAACCCTGAGAAAAGATCTCAGAGCAGTCAGACGGTCAGGGTCAGTGTCACAGGTTAAAGGTCAAAGGAAGTATTTCAGAATTGAGGGATAGAGATGAGGACACAAGATGGAGGAGGGTGGATGATAGGGTGTGGTGACAGGTCGGGCCAATCTGTGCACTGAAATATTTGTGTGGCAAAAAGAATTTTAATGCCCCATTGCTGAAAGTGTGTGAATTACACACTTTAAGAGTGCGTACATATGAATGTGCATGTGTGTCTGTGCAAAACATTAAAGCAAGGCAAAGTTAATTCCGCAATCAACCTATCTGTCAATCATGCACAGTCCTCACATATAGCCACGCCCCCTTCATTTTTACGACCATATTTGTCTTCAGAGGGGTTCGTGTGGATGCAGACCTCATCTCCTGCAATTTGCAATTTCTCCATACAATACATCATGTCCCATGTCAGAAACAGCAGGGCTTTTTCTCTCCATTGTGCTCCTTCTTCGCCCTCTTTAACCTGTCTAGTTCATTTCATCATTCTTTTGAATGGTGAAATGAAGGACCCACTCTTCCTTCTCAGGGAATCTGCTTCTTTTGTTCGACACAGACTGTTGAAGAGGGGTGTTTGGGTGGCAGCAGGGCCCTCGTTAAATCGGACGTCAGTCGTAATTATTTATTCATTTTTTTTTAACCCACAGGAACTCCGGGATTGAACAGTGGCAAATATTTAAAGATGAATTTCCGAATTGACATCTTGTGAATTGACTTTCCCAAACACACCAATATAATTTACGAACACAAAAACACATAATGCGCGAGTCGTTTTTATATCCAAACACAAATTACCGTTGACGAATATGGATCTTTGCTCCAGTCAGGATAATTGCTCAAGGAAATTAAGCGAAATATCAACCCTGCCCAGTCTAAAAGCTATGCCAATTGTTTTTTAACTTATGGGTTTATTGTACCAATATCTAATAAATAGTTTTGCATCTATGCTAAATAGGCTATGGTAACGCGAGAATAGCTACTGTAACTATTTGGATATAGTTGATAGAAAAATAAATATATAAAATAAGAACATGTCTGTTTATATGGAAGGAATATTAAAACGGTTTTGCACACACACAAGAGAAGTGGTGAATTATTTGTTGGTCTATAGCGCAACCCATGCCCGCGCATTGAGGTTTGATTTTTGCGCACTCTCTGCGGGCGCGTGCATCAGGATTAACACTTACCCAGTGCTTTGAGAAGCTCTTCGAAGTTCTCGGAGCTTTTCATTTTCCAAGTACCAGCAAAATCGGGGATTTTGCGATCCATCGTGCGTTCTGGTCGTTCCTTTGAGTGTGTCCCACTATTATTTTCTCTGGTGCGCGGCTGAGTGACAGTCCTTGAACCTGACACTCTTTAAAAGTAGGCTACCTGCAACTTTGATTCTGAAAGCAGCGCTCCCCCTGATAATGCCAAACTGACTTTCCTCTTTCTTTCACCCTTCTAACGCTCTCTCTCTGCCTTGACAAGAGAAACTTAAGATGACAAGTGGGTTTCTTTACGTCTCAGACTTTAATTTAGCTCTTCCAAACGTTATAGCCTGTGGTGAATAGACTGAACCGAAAATTTGGGCCAGTTATCAGCTTAATCCGTGAGCGCACACACCCCTTCTGCGACAAACTCCACCCGCTATTTGCCCTGTCAAATCAAGGAGCCAATGATACTTCGAGATGACTGTCTTGCCCAGCCCACACCAAGCCCCGCTTAAAACATGTGCGCGTTTGAAAACGCCCATAAGAACTCAATTATATGTATGAATTTATTTATTTGCACGTTGATTCCCCGGAAGATTTCAAGGAAGACGACTTTGTTTCTTTAAGTACATTGCTAAATATTGCTAGAATCTTCTTTTTATTCCTATATATACATAAACACTTAGGCTCTACTGGCATGATCAGCATTAACAATATTGCCAAAGCCTAGCATATACAGTGGGAAAAAAGGGAAATAAAAATGACAATGTAATAAGCTATATAAAATAAATAGAACGGGGATTAAAATATGATATAGCCTATACAGGATACAAAAATCTATAATATAAAAATGTTATCATTTCTCTGGTGATGTGTTATTGGCATGATTTTTACACACAATATTAAAAACATTAAAACAGAATAGAATAGAACAGAATAGACATTCAACAAGATGGGATGTATTTTGCAGATGTTTCTGTGTGCCAGTAACTGTTGGACACACAAATGTAAATATGATCATAAAACATTCAGGACAATCTGTCAGGCTAATAGCTAAAACAGAGCTCTGTCAAGTTCAGCCTCTTCTCTCCTGTATAAATCACAGCACACTCAAGACTCTTGTAACTGGATCTGTCTCCGCTGTGGTTATCCTCTTCCACGTTTGGGACGGAGGGAGACACGGTGGGTCTTCTGCGGTGGAGCAGATTCCGGAGATCCCGACGGGAGCGAGAGAACACGCGTGAAGAGAATGACGCAGGCACAAAAGGTGACCTAGCAGAGGCCAGGAGGTTGCAGGAGCGCCCCGAGGGTCTTTAGTCTCCCCTTCACCCCTGCTGTTGAAGCGGAAGAAAAGAGCCGGGCATAAGGGGGGTAGGGGCTTGGTAAAAAGGTGGAGAGGCGAAGTTTGTGTGTATAATGAAGACGCGGGCCATGGAGACTGGATGATGAATGTGAGTCGTACAAAGAAGTCGTTAACCATTTACTTTTGATGGATGGTCTTCCGCGCCACAGCGAACTGAAGATTTCAATACACGTGTTACCCGGGTGACAGCCTGGAACGCTCGCGCTGAGCAGTTACTCCGGTGTTGCCATGCCCCCTTATTATAAACACACACACACACACACACACACACACACACACACACACATATATATATATATATTACTTTTTATTTTAGAAAAGTGGTTTACAAAATGAACAAACGGCCCGTATAAGTTAGCTATGGTATAAGTTTTGTGTATAGACGGTAGTCATCATAACACCCTATTTAATTAGCTACTAATTTAATTATTTAATTGAATTGGCAGGAATGAAAACGAGGCTGTGAAAAATAGTAGTAGCCTACAGTGCATTCAACAGACTGTAGGCTACAAAAGATTGTGCATCCACTGTTTAGTTGGTGAAACTTCTTTCTGATAAAAAAAACAACCTTTCAGTGGACAAAAACTCATAAAACAATTAGTTGTGAGTTTTGAAAATGACGTGTTCTATAGGACCTTTATAAGTCTCGTTTCATCCGTGCTAAATTCAATATGGCGTCTAACCTTATTAAGATCTATTTAGGCTATATTTGAAAATAAAATATTACCACATTTAGCCTGCTATTCCAGCCACACTGGCATTATCAGTCACCATGAAATGATTTAACAATAATAAATACATTATATATATAATATATAGGCCTACATTTATATGATTAATCATTTTAGTGTCCATTTGTATATGTAATATACTTTTGTAAAATAATATAGGTCTAATAATTAGGCTAGTGAAAAATAACTCTATAATTTGTCAATTTTTTTCGCCTAGATTATGCCATTTGTATTTTGCGGTCTATTTTTTTATGTTTCCTTTGTTTATTTGTTGATAAAGAAATTAAGCAATTTCCTTTTCCATTATTCATAACCATACCAAACTGTTTGTTTTTCT
This sequence comes from Carassius carassius, assembly GCF_963082965.1. Taxonomy (NCBI): domain Eukaryota; kingdom Metazoa; phylum Chordata; class Actinopteri; order Cypriniformes; family Cyprinidae; genus Carassius; species Carassius carassius. Next base: position 15,688,282 of record NC_081769.1, on the reverse strand, counting down.
TGCGAGATCTGGCAACACCGAACCACTCATCCATGCTTCACAATACTCACAGCCTCCCGACACACTTCAGTTTTACGATTATTAGTTTCAAACATCTCACACAAAGTTGTTCCATATTGTAGGACTTTCTTTTTTCCGTTTATAGAGAGGGCAATGTAGCCCCGTGGGGTCGCGGGCGCTCACTGCATGTCGACAAAGCGCGACGCTTGTATTACAAGCACTTGACAGAGATAGCGCGAGGCGATGCATCACACATCACACACCTTTCCGATTGTGTTCACACAATAGCTTCGTGTCCACACATGTTCCTCTAAATACAACAACAACAGGAGATAGTCATTACACTCTCATATCAATGGCACTATTTGTCTTCTTATCGCCGTCCTAATCTCTCCCTCACGGTGTCCTCTGCCTTTGTAGGTATTTGTTGACTTTTTTTTAACCTGTTAGCTGCAGGCCTGTAAGCATGAGAGAAGAGCTATCAACGGTAAATCTAAATACCCCACTTAGTGGGTTGTGCCCACCATCAAGAAATTATGTTCAAAGCTAAAAAGCATTCTTGCATATGAAAACACGTTTGACCTGAGGAGAAACCAGCAGTGTGGACAGGTGAAATAGGAAATTAGCAAAGCAATTCAATGGATGTTTTGTGGTAAACATTTTAAATATCTTCCCTGTTCTGGGTGGCCAGTGACACCGAACACTCTCTCGCTCCTCTTTTCTGTTCTCATCCCCCTTTCCCCCCCTCTTCACTACCCGTTTTCATTCCCACCCACTTATCCTTTGTTCTTTTATGCTTAGGTCATTTTTTATGACTTTGTTCAGGCCTGGTGAAAGGAGGAAAGAATACGTGAGAGAAAGAGATCAAAGCCCAACGGGGAATGACAAAGATGGAGAAAAGGATGAGAGACAAAGAAGACACAGAGAAAGAGAGAGAGTTGAGGGGAGTAAGGAGATGTGCTTGGCAACGAGGGCATAAATATTTCAGTGCACTTTGAAAAAGGAATCATTTTACATTTCTCTCACTTTCCACACCCTCTCTTTCTGCTTCTCACTCTTCTTGCCAAAAACTCAGCAGGGTAAGTGATACTCCAGGGACTCACAAAACCCCAAACACATGCCACCAGCACACTTGTGTAAATGCTTATGTCTGTTACTCCACTTTAAGGGAAGTCGTGGCCTAATGGTTAGAGAGTCAGACTCCCAATCGAAAGGTTGTGAGTTCGAGTCCCGGGCCGGCAGGAATTGTGGGTGGGGGGAGTGCATGTACAGTTCTCTCTCCACCTTCAATACCACGACTTAGGTGCCCTTGAGCAAGGCATTGAACCCCCAACTGCTCCCCGGGCGCCGCAGCATAAATGGCTGCCCACTGCTCTGGGTGTGTGGTCACAGTGTGTGTGTGTGTGTGTTCACTGCTCTGTGTGTGTGCACCTTGGATGGGTTAAATGCAGAGCACAAATTCTGAGTATGGGTCACCATACTTGGCTGAATGTCACTTCACTTTTTCACAATCGCACCTTCTCTCATCCACGACGCCACACACTCATATGTTGGTTGCGTTATGTTAGGAAGACACAATGAATTTTATATGATGTTCCCAAATCCTTCTCAAAAATGGACCCCTAAACCTCACACAATCCTTTCAACTGTATTCGTTTGAGAACTAAACAGTAGTGAAGACCACTTCAGAAGTCCTCACAAGTTGATTCTTAAATGTTTGTGAGAACATCTGACTCTCACAAGTGTAGCCAAAACTGCTCACACCCACCCACCCACACACTGACTGACGAACAGGTCAGTGACATGATGTTCATGTTCATTTCTTCAAAAATACAATAATAAAATACAGCTTCTATGATTTCTTTCATTTGTGTAATGAAATTAACTTAGATATTTTTGGAGGGACATAAAGTAAAAAATATCAGGGTGATGAAATGGTCCGGATATCATGAGAAACAAGAATGAAATATAATTCAGTTCTTGAAGAGGAACACTTTTTTTTTTTTTAAAGAAGTTTGATATTATATATAATAATAAATTAATAAATAAATGATATTATGCTTTTTAATATTTAATATTTTTAATATAAAGCCATTTCATCCAACCAACATGCCAAAAAATTATATCATACCCTCATGATTGTGTGTAATATGATTGTGTCAACAAGTCCCTTAATATTTCAGATAGTTTGACCTTTTTATGACAAAACAATGCTAGTTCACACGGCATACCATTCCACAAAAACCTATTCTTATGTAATTTATTAATTAATAATTAACAGTATCTTGAAAAATGTATCTTCCCCACACTTTTATTCATCATCAACTAAAAATGGGATTTTATTTCTTTCCATCTTGCTCACACAAACACGCATGCATCTGATGAAAGGCTGATTTATAAAACAGCTAAATTAATTTGGGTGAAGAAGTAAATCTAGATCATGCTTGACTGTTTGACTCATTACCTCTATATATTCATCATTACCAACTGAAACGTAACATGAACCACATGATTTCTTCAATCAAGCTGTTCCTCTTTCTTTCTCCTTCTATATACATCATGTTCCTCCTTTTTCTCCCCATGTGTTGTTCATTCTGTCTCAGTCCACCCTTTGCTCATTATCAAACCGTTCCACTTTCCATCTCCCCCTTTCCTCCTCCTTTATTCTCCCTCTCTTACACACATATCCGCTCTCTAATCATTAATTCAGTCTTTATCCTCCTTTAGTCAAATCAGTCTCGGACTGGTGAGGCAGCAGCCCAACATTTGTCTACCCATTATTGGCTGGCTTCTTATCTCTAAAATCACTTCCTACTGTCTTCTGTCCTCCATCCTGTTTCCATCTGAATAAAACACTGAACGGAAACACACACATTGATTATCTTGTAAATGTAGTTCATTTTTCTCTTGGTCACACTTCTGGCAAACCACAGCCACTCCAGCACTAAACTTGACCTGACCTTTGACTTGGTGTCCTATGACACCAATCAGGCTGTTTTCTTTCTTCCCTTTGTTCTGAACAGAGGCATTTCTGAATCCAATATAGCAGACTGAATGTTCTCAAGTTTTGTTTGTTGACCGTGATCCAAAATGCTGCATAAATGAACTCTTTTACCTCGACAAACCTCAGTCATCTGGGGCTGCAGTTGAGTGTGTGCGTTAAAACTGGCACTCTAAATAAAAAGGCTCATTCCTAAACCACCAAGCATGCCAAAGCATTTGTTTCTTGTTTATTTTCCCCTGATGGGTTTAGTCTGGAGGTTGAAAGTCAGATTGCAAGACCAAGAACAATTCATAAATATTGACCAGTGATGTTCTAAAACCCACAGTAAATGTATATGGTAAAGTCTAGGTAAAATATAAAGTCATTAATCAAACATTTTTTTGTCACTATTGCCAAAAAAAAAACCTAAAAAAAAAAAAAAAAACCGGCCAGCTGACCGAAGTTATTTTAAAAAGAAAGAAGAACAAAGTGTAGCTGAGGTAACAGAGTTAAATTGAATTATAATGTATGGTAGATCTCTTCCTCTCTCTCTCTCTCTCTAAGTGGGGGATTTCTGAGACTGTAATTTTGTATTATTGAGTCCTCGTGCCTTGATTTGGATCCAAAATGCTGTATAAATGAACTCTTCCAACCACATTTCTTTTAGTAGCTTAGTCATCTAAAGCACTGTAAAGGTTGACTGGGGTTATGAACAAACAAGTCTTAGGAGTCAGTTCTTTTATAGTTTCCTTAAAAGGAAAGGATTCCAATTCTTTCCAGTTCTGTATCAATCTGACGATACCTTCTCATGAATTTACTCACAGAATGGCTTCTGAATCAACAATGAATCATAAGTCCCTTTCTGAACTGAAAGTATACCACCATGTCAATTCATCATTGCTGTGCCACAAAGAAAGAAAACACAAGTTATCTTTTTCTGCATCCGTTCACAGAGAGTTATCCTCACTCACCTTAAGCCTTTTGATAACAATGAAAGTGATAAGTAGGCAAATGCAATATGACAATAAAATTATAACTTGAGGAGAGGAGAAAAAGAAAGACATGTGGGAAGAAAAGCAAAAGGCTTTTCCCAGCCTCTCACCTTAATTTGTGTGCACACCTCTTATTTTCTTGCCTTTTTTTGGCCATAAAGTTCAATTTGAGTGCAGGCCCGGTTTCTAACACTCCACCCTTTTCTACCCTACCACCAACCTTCAAAACACCCCCTGCCTTTCACTCTTCACTCATTCTTTCAGTTCATTCTTTCCTCCATTCTCCTCAAAACCAATTGTTACATTTACTGGCTCTGCCTGGTGTGTGCATGCATTGATTTGCCTAATGTCATAATTGTGTCATGACCTATTGACTGAAGTAAGTCCCAGCTTGCCAGTTGTTGCCCAGCATAGTTGTTCAGTGACATTTTAAAATGAAAGGGCATGAAATTTTGCATGTATCTCAGCATATAAATGTAGCAAAATTGTGCATAGTTTCACTGATTCTTATATTCATTTTTAAAAAGAATTATTCAAAGCTGTGTAGAACACTAACACATTTAGTTACATTTAGCATGCCTAAGCCATAGGAAGAGTATGAAAAATTTAAAAAATAACAGAAATTCAGAGGGAAGAGTGATTGAGAGAAAGAAAAAGGGTGGAAATGTGGTGGAATTCTTGTAAAGAAAGGCCAGATTCCTGTAACACATTACAATAACTGCACATGGAGAGCCCAGGGAACAAGTGATTTAATGGGTGGAGAGGTGAAGGAGAGGTTAAAGGTGCTGTAATTTTTTGATTTCCCAGAAAAAGTGTTAACACTGTGGCTTTGTGGCGCTATGAAAGCATTGCTCAGTTTGTTTGTCTAGCCTAACCACCCTAGCCTAAGGAAGTCTATAATACCTTGTCCCCAGCTCCTGTGTGTTTATGCGATAGTAAAATGTCCACAGTTCAGAATCATGTCGAAAACCTAGTAGAAGCGGTTGGTCGTATGAATTGTTTGCTTGCAAATAATGTGCATTTGTACACACTATGCATATGATGAATTGTGTTTTGCATGCTTTATAACAGGGAATGAGCATATTTTGAATGCAAGCAATTATATTTGCAAGTAGGTTGCTTATGCTAGAAATTACACATAACACTTTAAAATACAAAAGTGTGGAAAAAGAAGGAAAAGATTCTGAATTGATTCAATTGAGATTAAAATTCACAGTAAGACATTTTGTAGATAGAAGCCTCACTCTGATGCCCATAAGTCTTAATAATCAGCTTAAGGAAATGTTGTTGAGAGAAAAAGGGACTGCCAAAATTTGCCTCGTGTTGTGCGATATAAATTTAAGCACTAGTGTCATCTCGTGGATAAAGTGAGGTAACAAAATCCGTCCATATTGAGGGAGTTCACAAAAAAAACCTGCCATTGGCTACTAGCTTGTAATATAGTATAACATACTATAACATGGTAATAGTCTAGTACTCAATAATGTATTTGTCCCGGGGAAGAAAAAATGACTTCATTAACACGAGTCTTAAAGTTTTGTTCAGGTTTAAAGGAAACAGGATTATTCTGTTCAGACAATTGAGTAAAATGCGGAGAACAAGAGACCCCTGGAGGCAAACATGTGCATTAAAATAACACTGCGGTTTTACGAACGTTCACACTGCACCTGCAGCCTGGAATTTACAGTTTAAAAGATATGCAAATCTGTTAGAACTACAGTGTGCTACAAAAAGTCTACAATCATCAAATGTCAAATAGGGGGAGACCCTGTATGGTTGTAACATGGGGAAAGTTGTGACAACACCATTTCCACCTATCAGGGATAATCTCATTTAATTATTTACGCCCTTCCACCCAATCTTATATGAATGTTTGTCAAGGCTGTAAATATGTATTTGCAGATTTTATGAAGAAAAATAAAATGATTTAGAATTTTATTTCTTGTCCAAAACACTATTTTACTTAGCACTTAAACAGTTGCAGATAAAATCATTTACCTTACATTACAATAAATTGTTGATTCTCAGGCAAAATGTGATGCATTTTTAAACTGCTAATTTGCTTAACTGCTAATGCAGCTAATTAAACATTGGATGACAGGTGTGGGGAAAGTTGTAACACATTTTAGCATTCCCTAACAGAGATCTTTCATGATGTCAATACGGAACTTTTTTTTTTTTTTTGCAGCTCAAAGCCAAAGGAAGTGTGTGTAGAATGTGCTGTATGCAGTTTCTGGATCCACCAAGTCACCACCATTGACTGACTGAGAAAAAAATCATACATATAGTCACAATCTCAAACACAATTTTTTCCCAGTTTTTTGTTAGATCTACATATTCTTTACTTGGTAGATTGGAGTTGAGTGTTCAGTAAGCATAAATACCGTTAAGGAGGTTTGTTCTTGTAGTCGGATTCACACACACACACACACACACACACGTTTGTTTTTGTGAAAAGTGGGGACATCCCATGTCATTATAAATTATACAAAAACAAGAGCACACACACACACACACACACACATGCACCTGCATCAAACAGAAAGTGGATTGGAGATGTGGTCATTCGTAGAAAGTGCGAGATTGTTTTGTATTGTTCTTTTAGATGGTTTCAATAAACCTGATTTTGAAACAAACTTTATGAGGTGGCTGTTGTTTTTACTTCTTTTGTCTGACTTTTACAATTTACCCCTTTATGTATTACAACGGTAGTGGGGTAGATTGTAACAGAGGCACTCCATGTATTTCACATCAACTTATAAGGGCTTTTAATTGGTGCCTTTTGTAGAAAACAAATATTGATACTTGTATAATTTTGAGCACTCCAGCTCAAAAATTCAGCGAGTTACAGATGTTGAAATAAAAAGTTTTACAACCATACCCGGCCTCCCCTAGTAGCCTTGTCTATGTTACAATGGAGTTTGTATAGGCCTACTGTTTTTTTTCTTTCTTATTAAACTTACTGTTACAAATTACCCCAACTAGTGTTACAACTGCAAAAAGATATGTTACAGTAGTCCTTAATCTCATAATAATGTCATCTTATGAAAGATCATGATCCAATAAAATTACTAATGTTCTGTGCCCCACAGTACCACAACATAGCCTCACTTCTGCATTTTAAAATGGTTGTCTTGGTTATGGTTTTAACCTAAACTTCCTAACACAGAACCACCTGTTTCACAGAAACCTTGGAAGACAAATTAGAGCCATGGAGCAAATCTAAACCAAACACAGAAAGCATTTTTTTTTTTTTTAAAGTGGATTTTGCTCATGAATTAAACATGGCCAAAATGAAATAAGGTAGGTGCATTTATTGTTATGCCATTAAATAATTCAGTTGTTGTGGTAACATCTTTCCACTATGCACACCTATTAACACACCTTATATGTTTAAAATGGTTTTATTGTAAGAAATGTTAAAAACAAACAATTACGAACACAACAAACAAGTACATGCTTTTTAAGAAGTAGCATTACAAATATAGCTTTGCCTTTTACAAAATGTAAACCATCACTACCGAAGTCAACAGGAAAGCAAACACATTTATCACAGTAGGCCTAGTTTTAGTCCCCGAGCTCCCCTTAGATCCGCAGTCCAGCTGGTTATTGCTTGGTGCTGTGTTTTCAGGGTTTCCTTCGAAATGAACAGGTTGACAGGCATCTCCTATCTGTTCACAGGCGAGGATGATGTGTTTGGTCTCATTGCGGATGTTTTTGATCCCACACAAGCCTTCATTGACATCGATCCGCACCGTTACGAAGGAGAATTTCTGTTTACTGATACACAGGTTACTGGACAGGGTCTTACCCCCGGCTTTAGTACACACATTTTCCACTCGCTGTTTCTCGCTGGCACGGAAGAACGACTGCGTCGGTCTGCCACACGTTTGAATTTTCCTCAGGAAAGTTTCCCAAGCGTTATTGTCCCACGTTTTAGGGACCTCCTCGGGAATATGGCGCTTGAGGAAAACATTATGAGCGTTGTTGTACTTCGCTGGCATACAAGGCGTAGATTTTGGATCCACTGAGAGACTTTGAGGCAAGACAAAAGCCACAAGTAGCAAAAAAACAATCATTTTGAAGACCTGTTGTGAAGAAAGAGAAAAGGCAGAAATTCCTCAAAAATATCCTGCTTTGCAAACGCAGTTCCAAAGCTCAGGTCCCCTCAAAATCATTTAAAAATAGCATGCTATATGGGCTTAACCTCATTTCTGCTGGCGTCTGTGGCATGTGTGTGGTTCTCTTTCTGAAGACATGCCACTCTAGATATGTTAATATGCAAGATGACATTGGATGACACTTACCGACATGCTGAGCTGCAGACCTACGTGCTGGTGTCTATGTTTGTGAAGTTCTTCTTTTGAACAGTATATTTTCGCTTCCTTTAGCTAAACGAAGTCGTGTTTTTTCTTTGTTTCTGGTGTGTATTTCTCTCTTTGAGTTTCAATCTTCAATTCTATGACCAAAATGCTGAGACTTGTTATGACACGTCAACCTTTTTAGCTCCCTCAGTTTTGCTGGTGAGCCAATATTACAACCAGAGGATTATGACTCATATGGTCCTTTTGGAAGACATTTAGAGCAATTAGCCTATCCTGTCTTTACTGATGTCTTGAGAAAACATTGAATCTACTGGGCCATTTGATAGAAAGTTTAATTTTACAATTATATAATAAAATGTCATTTTATTTAATCGTAACATAAGTTCACATTTAAATGGTCATGAACTGTCTTTGTTTTTTTATTTCTCTGAGGTCCACTTTATCAAGTTTTTACATGAAAAAACATAGCTACTGTAATTTAGAAGTAATAAGCTATCTTCTGTCCTATTTTTAACCCCCCTTTATCAAAATCCTGTTTGAATAGGTGTGGCAGATTGTACGTAAACACCCACTGTGAATAGTTGTGTATGTTTGAGAGCATACACGTGCATTTCAATAAATTAGAATGTTGTGTAAAAGTTCATTTATTTTAGTAATTCAACTCAAATTGTGAAACTTGTGTATTAAATTCAGTGCACAAACTGAGGTAGTTTAAGTCTTTGGTTCTTTTAATTGTGATGATTTTTTCTCACATTTAACAAAAACCGACTAATTCAATCTCAACAAATTTGAATACTTCATAAGACCAATAATAATAATAATAATAATAATAAATTTAGTGAATTGTTGGCCTTCTGGAAAGTATGTTCATTTACTGTACATGTACTCAATACTTGGTTGGGGCTCCTTTTGCATTATTTACTGCCTCAATTCAGCGTGGCATGGAGTTGATCAGTTTGAGGTTTCTTTGACAGTGGCCTTCAACTCATCTGCATTTTTTTGTCTCTTGTTTCTCATTTTCCTCTTGACAATACCCCATAGATTCTCTATGGGGGTTCATGTCTGGTGAGTTTGCTGGCCAGTCAAGCACACCAACACCATGATCATTTAACCAACTTTTGGTGCTTTTGGCAGTGTGGGCAGGAAAAATCCAAATCCTGCTGGAAAATTAAATCAGCATCTTCAAAAAGATGGTAAGCAGAAGGAAGCATGAAGTGCTCCAAAAATTTCTTGGTAAACGGGTGCAGTGACTTTGGTTTTAAAAAACACAATGGACCAACACCAGCAGATGACATTGCACCCTAAATCATCACAGACTGTAGAAACTTAACACTGGACTTCAAGCAACTTGGGCTTTGAGCTTCTCCACCCTTCCTCCAGACTCTAGGACCTTGGTTTCCAAATGAAATACAAAACTTTCTCTCATCTGAAAAGAGGACTTTGGAACACTGGAAAACAGTCTAGTCCTTCTTCTCCTTAGCCCAGGTAAGACGCCTCTGATGTTGTCTGTAGTTCAGCAAATTCCTTGACACTTCTGTGTGTCGTGGCTCTTGATGCCTTGACCCCAGCCTCAGTCCATTCCTTGTGAAGTTCACTCAAATTCTTGAATAAATTTTGCTTGACAATCCTCATAAGGCTGCTGTTCTCTCAGTTGATTGAGCATCTTTTTTTCCACACTTTTTCCTTCCACTCAACTTTCTGTTAACATGCTTGGATACAGCACTCTGTGAACAGCCAGCTTATTTGGCAATGAATGTTTGTGGCTTAGCCTCCTTGTGAAGGGTGTCAATGATTGTCTTCTGGACAACTGTCAGATCAGGGGTCTTCCCCGTGACTGTGACTAGTGAACCAAACTGAGAGACCATTTTGAAGGCTAAGGAAACCTTTGCAGGTATTTTGAGTTGATTAGCTGATTGACATGTCACCATATTCTAATTTGCTGAAGTTTTTAGTTGTGGGTTTTTGTTAAATGTGAGCCAAAATCATCACAATTAATAGAACCATAGACTTAAACTACTTCAGTCTGTGTGCATTGAATTTATTTAATACAATAATTTCACAATTTGAATTGAATTATCGAAATAAAAGAACTTTTCCATGACATTCTAATTTATTGAATGCAAACACTGTTTTTCCACAACTTGGCACTGCACTTCACTTTAGAGCCATTTTTATCATTTGGTTTGTGCTTGATCTGCTTGTTCCCCTCTCGTAAACACTGCATGCAGATCTGTGGGCAGGGCTAAACAGACAGCGATATAAAGGTAGGCATTGATCTTCTTCTGCGGAGGCGGTGTTATCCACACTGCTAGATCATAGAGTAGAACATTCCAAAAGCTGTAGTTTTGGCAGAGTGCCTTAAATATAAGCTGTTTTAAGACTAACAACAAAGTTTTGAGTTCTGAAACTTACTGGATGTTTTTATGTTACAATGACCTCTTATTATGTCAAAAGGTCAATGGAATTTTGGTTTCTCAGTTCATGACCCCTTTAAATCCATAACTGCGTATTTTCTAACTTATTTCATTGTAAAATCTAAGTATTGCAAATAAATCCTAAATCTTTGTGGAGCATCAGTTTAGTTGTGTAAGATGTGCTCGCTTCTCTCTCCTGACACTAGTGTTGCTGCTAAGTGGTGGCACTTTATACTGCATGTCCTGTGAAACTTACAAGGTGCGATCAGGATTTAGAAATACAAAAATAAAAGTAAAATATAAGTATATAAAAACCAGACAAATAATTTGAATTAACAGCTCAAAGTCATCAAAACCATAAAGTTGGGTTTCTTATTAGAATATATCCATTTATGAATGTGAAGTTGTAACAAATAATCAAAGAAACATTTTATTGTGTTCTGAATAAGAAAGCTTGCTGCTGAAACATGATAGCAAGAAAGTTGTTTAATATATATGATATTTATTCATATTTTCAACATCAGCAATTTCATCAACCAACAGAATAAGAAAAAAAAAACAAGAATATATAACATTTCTGCAGGTCATTTGTCTACTGTTACATTACAGCCAGGGAAACACTTCCTCATAAAACAAATTGCGATTCAGTTTACTGCAGTCTGGTTTGTTGTTATCTGGTTTACATTTTTTTGTATTTGCCTTAAAATGATCAGGGAGACATTTGTTGGCAAATTTATCACAGGCAAGAATGACATGCTGTTTTTGAAGGTCGACACTTTTGATTATTTTCTTCTTACTGACAATCTTAACAGTGATGAAGGAAAAAGGCTTCTTGCTGATGCAAAGGTTGTCCTTAAACATCTTTCCTCCTGATGAACACACCGCTTCCACATTGTCTTTCTCACTGAAGGGAAAGAATGACTGAATCGTTCTGTTCCAGGTGTTGATTCTGTTAATAAACTTCTTCCAGTGTTCTTTGTTCAGATCGGTTGGTGTGTCATTGCGTACATGCCGTTTAAGGAAAGTGTTGTAACTATTCTTGTTTTCTGCTTTAGTGCAGGGTCGAGGTGGGTGCAGTATGTCCGGTTCACTCACACAGGTGTGGAGTGTGAGAGTCAAGATGACCAAGAATGACAGCAAGGTCTGACGATGCTTGTATAAATGCAAAAAAACCTCAATCAATCAATCAATCAATCAGTCAATAAATAGTTATGCATTGTAGAAATGACAAATGTCCACTAACTTCCAAGCCAGCTTTGATCATTTAACTTATAAAAATTCTCCTATGACACACAGCCTACAGATCTATTCAATGCATAATAAGAAACAGCACATTACCATATTGTGAGAGGTGTACAGTCCCAGCAGATGCAGACAGAGCTTTACTTCTGCTAGATTATATGATCGCTTGTATAGCTGGTGGTCTTGCATGAGACAGAGCAGATCAACAGGAAGTGGGAAACCACCTTTCCTTTTTATTAAGCATCTGTCTTTCATTAACTCTCTCAGTTCAATTCATTTGATATGTAATATAGCCATATGCACATTACACATACAGTAACCTGAGACCTCATGTGATTCAAGATTGCTTTAAAAATAAACCATTAGCCTTATGCAATGCATTGAGGAAGCATTAAGATGCATTGAACTTTCAGATCTCACTATTAATATTTTGACAATAGTGAAAGTTCTTCATTCATTCTGATACGTATTGAAAGCTATAACATGACAACAATAGTATTTGACATAGGGGATTACATATTTCATATCTGATGTAGTACACATGTATAACAGCTAATGTATTTAGGTTTTTGACTTCTTTGCTGATTTACAACTGTCTGTGGTTTATGTAGTTAAATGGTAATAAGGACACCAGGAAGTGGGCAATTATTTTTCATCTGTGAAGCATCTCGTTTATTATACACTCTTAATTAATTTAAAATGTCATCTTGAGATTTATATTTGACAAATATAAAGCGTGTGCAGACTTTTATACAAAATAAATGGAAGTGATCAATGAGTTTTATAAATCATGGAAAGTTATAGCTGACCAATTTTACAATACAAATAATGAAACGAGTACCTAGTAACATGACTGTGACCCATGGAAATACTTGACCAGACACTTTTTTTTTCCTTTTTAGAACCACAACCAGGTGTCAAAACTTGAAGGTGTACACTCAGTTTTTACCCCCTCAAACCTCATGCATGAGGTGTTTCTCCACTGAGTCAAAGTAATACTAAGCTCAGTCAGGATAACCGCAATGTGAGATGAACAATTGGTGTCATCAGTCAAGATGTGGTTAGAAACTTGCAGCCCCACAGTTTCTTTTTTTTTTTTTTTTTTAAACTAAATTATAATTCTTTCCTCCTAGTTCATATTTATATTATATTTATTATGCATTATTTCTTATTTTGCTCAGTTTTATCCTTGGTGTTTAAAGTTCTTTAAAAATGTCAGTCACAAACTGATTTTCTGTGCTTGTCTAATCTACAATTCAGTCTGCAACTGCATCAGTTCAAGCTCTGCTGCATGAATTGACATAACTGGTGATAAAGCTTAGAAAAGAAACATCTTTATGCTTTGTTTTGTGCTATATGGGTTTATATTTCAAACTGGTTAAATATTTGTTTTAACATGTTTTACCACTTCTTTTAAAAACAAAAGCCACAATGCTTCATTTTAAAGTGTTAAAAGAAGCTTAGCCACATCCTTCTGGACAAACGGAAAACATTATTTTCCCACAACGCACCTACCTATATAAACCAGAACCTGAGTCAAAGCACTGACAAACATCTGACCGGACACAAGGACGTTTCAAATTATGGTAATATGTTTTTCATAATTGTCTTATATGTATGTTGTTTTTATGGTATGATTATTATTATTGCTGGTAAATATTGGTAGAATATCTCTCCATTGTTGTTGAATTGTCATTTAGTAGTCATTAAAATAACTTTGAACTTTTTAATGATGACAGAATCTGTCAAATCGGCATTAAACATTATTTTTTTTGCATTTACACAAACATCCTCAGATCCTAAAAATGCTGTCATTTGTGATCATCTTGACTGTGGTGCTCCACACTAGTCTGAGTGAGCTGGATATGTGGTACCCATCTAAGCCCTGCACTGAAGCAAAGAACCAGAATGCGTATGACACTTTTCTGAACCACCACCTACATAAGGACGCACCAAATGATCCGCGCAAACTAAGAGAATGGCAGAAGTTCATTACCAAAATCAACACCTGGAACAGGCCGATTCAGTCATTCTTTCCTTTCAGAGAAGCAAGAAAGGTGATAGCTGTGTGTTCATCAGGAGGAAAAATGTATGAAGGGAACCTCTGCATCAGCAAGAACCGTTTCACATTCTTCACTGTTGAGATCACAAATAAGAAGCAAGTCAAGAGAGTCAAGATTCAGGAAAAACATGTTATTATTGGTTGTGATCAAATTCAAAATAAATGTCTACCTATTCATTTTGAGGCAAATGTAAATGATGATTTACCAGATAATAACAAACCCGACTGCAGCAGAAAAATGGCAAATTCAACCTTTACTACTTTTGAGGAGCTGTTTCACATCTAGACGCATGACCTGCAGAAATCAGGTGTCTGGTGTGACTTTATAGCTTTGTTCTTTTATTTCTTTGTAACCAATGTTGAAACTACAGTAATGCAAGAATGTCTGCTGACATATAGAATGCATTCTGTATGTATACACACAAACACCTATATTGCTTTCTATGCTGTTGTTTCATTATTTCATTTAAATAAAAATTTAAATGCATAATAAACACACGTGTCCTTCATGTTTTCTAACATATTATACTATATTTTATTTAACCTCATTTAAATGCTTATATGGGTTACTGTCTGTTTTAAAATTAAACCACAAGAAAACAAAGAACAATAAGAAAAGTGATACAATGCATTTTAAAATGGTATTCATTTACTTTGCAAAAACATTTTTGATTACTTTTCTGACCCGTATGGGTCATATTTCTCACACATATTCAGTAGTTTTTAGTGGAAAATTGCACAACATAATTTATTTATACATCAAAGAAATTTTATTTTATTTTTATAACCTAAAGGGAACGTTCCCTGTAGGTTATTTTTAGTTGTCATAACCATGTAGACCAGTGATGAGCGGGTACCTGCGGTCACCCGTGGTTACGAGTCATCCAAAAATATTTTTTATGGTATTCGGGTCGCGGTCGGTCGGGTCGTTTGAAATAAAGAGGCCAATTAAACCTTTGTAATTTATATAGTACTACACAATTTTGAAATACATAGGCCTACACTTTATTGGCTGAATAACTGGCGCGATTATAGAGTGACCACCTGTCCTGCTTTACGTTTTACTGTACAGTAATTTAACCCTTTGTCCCAAAGCAGTTTTTCTGTGGGACATGGTGGAGAATACAATGTGAAGCGACATGGCGCCTGCAAATACCACAGAAAAAAGTGTCACGCTGTCTGGTCTCTGTTTCCCTGAGTCTCCACTAGTGGTCTGACTTTCCCATAGGCACCTCACCGTAGGCACTACTATTCCCACAAAGCCTTGTCCCTTCATCACAGTAATTGCACTCAGGTGTCTACACTATACACTATAGTCATTACCCTGCCTATATTAACCGGTCTTTTTCTGTTTGTCTTCATGGAGTCCTTTCATTCCGTCACCCAGTTTCCTCGCCTTCTGAGTTTCCTCGTCTTCCGAGTTCCTGTTCCTATCCCTGTTGTTTGTTTTTGGATGGATTTATGGTTTTGACCCCTGCTTGTTGGATTCTGATTTGGATTACCCATTAAATACCTTACTGCATTTGGATCTCTCGTCTCCTGTTTTTCCCTGGGTCTCCGACCGTGACAGAAGGACACCATCAATGTCGAGATCCAGCGGTGTGGGACTTCATTCCCATTCCCCAGCCAGTATGGTGGAGCGGCGGGCGAAATATATAAAATTAACCACCCTCCGCCAAGAGGGCAATGAGGTGGGTGCTATGGCACATGTGTTCTGGACCCTGGCGGATGGTATGGGATATAATGATGTGGCCCTTAAAGACATTTTCAACACCGGTCTGGATGACCCGGTACCTTGTATAGAAATGGATCAGTTGGACGCGTTTGGTTTCTCGGAATTCGTGTTCTACTTACAGCATCGGCTTCCGTGGGATGCCCCAGCCACTCTTGTCTGTCCCAGTGGGATGGACGATTCTGAACCGGGGTCTGCAAACAGGAGGACCGCCAGCCCAGCACCACTGCACAGTATGGTCGCCAGCCCAGCGCCACAGCACAAGGTGGTTGCCAGCCCAGCACCACAGCACAAGTTGGCCGCCGACCCAGCGCTACTGCACAAGATGGCTGCCAGCCCAGCGCCACAGCACAAGGTGGTCGCCAGCCCAACGCCACGGTGCAAGATGGCCGCCAGCCCAGCGCCATGGCACAAGGTGGTCGCCAGTCCAGCATCACGGCGCAAGATGGTCGCCAGTCCAGCGCCACTGCCCAAGTTGGCCCGCCGGCCCAGCACCACTGCCCAAGATGGCCACCGGCCCAGCGCCAATGCCCAAGATGGCCGTCGGCCCAGCGCCACTGCCCAAGATGGCCGCCGGCCGAGCACCACTGCCCAAGATGACAGCCACGGTTGACCCTCCAGAGTCGAGTCAGGTTCCTGTTGACCCCCTGGAGTTGAGTCAGGTTCCCATTGACCCTCCAGAGTCGAGTCAGCAGAGTTGAGTCAGGTTCCCGTTGACCCTCCAGAGTCGAGTCAGGTTCCCGTTGACCCTCCAGAGTCGAGTCAGGTTCCCGTTGACCCTCCAGAGTGAACCTCCAGAGTCAGGTCAGGTCACCGCTGACACTCCAGAGTCAGGGCAAGTCACAGTTGACACTCCAGAGTTAAGTCAAGTCACCGGTGATCTTCATGGGCAAAGTCAAGTCAATGGTGTTCTTCATGGGAAAAGTCAAGTCACCAGTGTTCTTCATGAGCAGAGTCAAGTCACCATTGATCTTCCTGAATCCAGTCTAAACACCACGGAACTACCAGAGTGTCTTCACGTCTCTGCGGAACTACCAGAGTCTCTCCACGTCTCTGCTGAACTACTAGAGACTCTCCATGTTTCGGCTGAACTTCCAGAGCCTCTCCTCATCTCTGCAGAACTTCCAGAGCCTTGTCACATCTCAGCCGAACTCTTTGAGCACTCGACTGATCCTGTTGTGGCCACGGAGGCCACCCGTAACTTGTTCATGTTCTCTGTTTCAGAACTTGCCTAACCAGACTTGCTCTCCTGTGTCATCGATCCCCTTGTGGTGGTCTTCTGCGCCGCCTTGGTGGGCTTCTACCTCGACCGCACAGATGTGATGGTCTTCGGCACCGCCCGGGTGGGCTTCTGTCCCGACCGTACGGATGTGGTGGTCTTCTGCGCCGCCCGGGTGGGCTTCTGTCTCGACCACACGGCTGTGGTGGTCTTCTGCGCCGCCCTGGTGGGCTTTTGTCTCGACCGCACGGAAGTGGTGGTCTTCTGCGCCGCCCTGGTGGGCTTCTGTCTCGACCGCACGGATGTGGTGGTCTTCTGCGCCGCCCGGGTGGGCTTCTGTCTCAACCGCACGGATACGGTGGTCTTCTGCGCCGCCCTAGTGGGCTTCTGTCTCGACCGCATGGCTCCAATTCCACCTTGCTCCTCTCTGGATTCCTGCCCTGTGGGTTCGGCCCTGGGCCACTGAACGTTATGTTCCTTCCTGGACTTGTGTTTTGGTTCTTTGTGGCAAGCTTTATGCGTGCGGTCATAACGCGTATTATCCTGTAGGCTATAGCCTATTTAAGTAATTAAATTAATATAAAGGGGCGACGCATTTACTACTTATAAAAAATGCGGGTCAGGAAGCGGGTCGGGTACAATATTTTCTTTTTCTTTTTTGGCGGTCCGAGTTGCGGGTGGGTTAGTTGAAAACATCGGTCGGGTGCGGGTTGTTTATACATTGACCCACGCATCACTCATGTAAACGAATTAAAACTTTGCAGATGTTTTTGATTATTCTAATGCTGACATTTTTTTAAAATCATAAATTAATTTTTGCAGATGTCTGAAATAAGCTTTTAAAAAGTATAGACATCGAAGTAGTCAAATTGCATTATAATAATAATATCATTCTAACTTTATAGCTGAAATTAAGCCAAGGTAAAGCGTAGTCTGAAAAGCATAGGCTATCATAAGAACTGTTTGTTTGTATCTTTCTTTACTGTGCGCATCTGATCTGCACGCTCTTCTCCATCACGCGCTTTTCTCCTGTCTTTCACATGAAGCCGCGCATGCTCTTATTTAAAAAAATGTAAGAACACGTCAACCGCAGATCCGGATTATCCACAAGGGCACTTGGGCCAGTGCCCAGGGGCACCAACAATTCACAACAACTAGGGGGGCACCACATGACACAAGCTTTAAAAATATTTTTCGTAAATTGTTTTATTATTAACTTGAAATTCTTGAAAGATCATACATAACTTTTGAGGGGCTTTTGAGGTATAGTGCCCAGGGGCACCACACTGTCTTAATTCGGCCCTGGTTAACCGAGAGGTTTTTTGTTGTTTTTTTTGACTGACCAAAAGAGAGAAGCACATAATCGTTATTTCAGTGGTAAGAAATTAATGAAATGTTATCCTAGTTAAATTCACATTTTTAAAACCCAACATTTTGTATAAGTCATTGTTATTTTGTGCTTAAGAAGCATAAAATCTGGGTTATTATATGGTACATGGTAGTTAAACGGATAATAAAGAACGGATAATTCAAACTAATTTAATGCGCCTTATAATGGTTTAATGTGTTCTGATTATCTTTAATGATTAAACAATAGTTTAAAACAAGACATGGTTGAGTACTGATTAGTGAGCTAACAAAAAAAGGTCCCCAGGACGTCCCCTGAATGACCTCAGCGAACTTCCCCCGGACGTCCGCGTGTACGGTCCCCTTGGCCTTGACGTCGAGCGGACGTTCACAGGACGTGCAGCGGACTTTCGGGACGTTTAGGGGTCTTTAGTTTGAAGTCCTCTGAATGTCATTTTATTTTACTTTTAGGCTAATCAAAGACAAGTTGTGTTGTTTCTCGTTTCTTGTGTCACAGTAATGATCGATCTGCAGGTTGTTTAATGCTGTAACACATCCTGAAGTTTGCCTTTTCTGACTTTTTCAGTATAAAAGTAAATTTAGTAAAAGTAAAGGTTAAAAGGTATAGTTCACCCAAAAATGAAAATTCTGTCATTAATTACTCTTATGTTGTTCCAAACCCTTAAGACCTCCATTCATCTTTTGAACAAAATTAAGATATTTTTGATGAATTCCGAGAGCTCTCTGACCCTCCCATAGAAATCAAGGGTACTACCATGATAAATGTCTAGACACAAAGCAAGGACATTAGGGGTTCAACCGTAATATTACAAATTTACGAGAATACTTTTTTGCGTGAAAAAAACAAAACAAAAAACAAACTTTATTCAACGATTCGTCTCCTCCGCGCCACCCTAAAACCATTTTGGAGAGTATTCACTGAATGCAAACAGCATATTCTTTTCCGTCAACTGTGTCACATAGATTTATTTTCTATGTTGTCTGCGCTTTGATCCAAACAAAAATAACCTATTCACCTGCCGCAAGTGACAGAGAACAGCATACACGGTTTGCATTAAGTGGATATTCTCCAAAATGGTGCTAGGGTGACGCGAAGGTCTTATGGGTGTGGAATGACATGAGGGTGAGTATAATGATAAAATTTTCATTTTTGGGTGAACTAACCTTTTAAATGTCAGGAGTTCCTGTCGGGATGAAAGGAACACAGATTGTGGTTTTATTTTGGTTGGATGTTTATTGTATTTATATTGTCTTATACTACGGGGCTGTTGATCATTTTCTGACCAGTCACAGCTGTTCCATCACTTGTATTGCTCTTTCATAATGGGTAACAGTATAACCAAATTTCAACTCAACTTGTTTCAGTGACAAGTGACCGTTTGATAGATCAATAAAAAAATAATTCACTGAGGAATCCTAGTAGCATGTTTATAGTGGTGTGGTGGAAATTCTAAAATAAAAAGCTATTTTAAAGATTTTTTTTCTTGTTGAGAAGAGAACAGCATAACAGCAGATTATACATGCCTATCAGAAAATTAGCATAGCTGATTGAAACCTTTTAGTTTCCTTTCAACTACAAAGTTAATCAACTTTATTCTCGTTTTCACACTTCTTAGTTCATCTAATTTGCACTGCCCCAAAGTTCTTTTACTTCTCAACTCTAAAACATTGTTTTTCACATTTCTCCTAAATTTTCCTTCTCTGTACTTAAATTAAACCAAAACTTAAAGGGGTCATGTCGTGAGATATTTTGAAAGCGTGCAATATAATTTGAAAATAAAGTAATTTTAAATTTGCAAAAAATAGTATAGCAATAGTATAACAATATTTAATGTTTTTTATATTTCCAATCGAACAACATACAAGGCAGCAACCAATGGGCTTACAGTGATTTGTTTTAAAGTTAAGTTGCAACGGGTCTTCTTGAATTGTAGACCTTCACACCATTTTGCACAGATGAACGTGCATGTTTGGTCAGGAGAGCTCCAGTGGTCTGCTTCTCTCCACAGAGATCTCTGTTTAGGAAACAACAATCAGTTGGGGGTCATGCCTGTAAATTTATTTACTTTTTCTCAAAACTTAATATATGGTCTATGTCAGCAAAACGAAAAAGCAGATTCAAATAGTTCCATTGTCAATATACTTACTGTATGTAGGGTTCAATGTCATCTTGTGTCCATTTTTCTCTCAGGCTGAAGAGGCTGTTGAATCGCTCCAGTGTATCCTCAGGCAGATCTTCTATCCGCAGCAGTGAGATGGTCTCTGGTTTAGAGCTTCGGTCTAACAGAGCTAAACCCTGAATATAACATGAATATAATATTGCATTCTAGGAGTGTGAAATAGTGCCAAAAATATCAATGTTTTCAAAGATTTTGTTGAATTAAATTATATTTTGCTGAGTATGTTTTTGTGCAGGTACCTTGGCTGGTTAAAGCCTGTCAGCTGACCCCTGAAGCTCTTAATATTCTATGTGGTGATTAGTTCACAGCAGTGATGGAAAGGGGCAATATTTACCAACTTACATTTATTTCCAGTGCCATTTTGATCTATATAAGGACAGTTTTATCTATATAAGGCCAAGGTAACACAGAAGCTGCATCAGAAGTGGCATTAATACATTTACAAAACAAGTTTTAAATATGACATTTCTTTTTTCTTTAAATACGAAACTAAAAAGTGCAGTAGGTGGCGGCAAGTTACTGTCTCAATGAGTTAGTTGAGAGAGGGAGTCATTCATTCAAACAGCTCCTTCAAATGGCTGATCCATTCAGGAATGAAGCATGTGACTGTCTTTACTGAATGGGTTATTCAATTAAAAATCATTAGGGCAAAATTGCCTGTGTACATCTTGAATACGATGAACTGGGTTACTAAACTAAACTCACCCGTAGTTGATCAAGTCTAGCGCTCATTCCCTCAGGAACGCTCTGCTGCCAAACCTCCTGGAACTCTGACAGATTGAACTTTACAGCGTTTTGCAAGAGTAGCTGAGCTGTGGCTCTACATACTTTGTCCTCATCCAGTGTATACATCACCTGTTCATCTAAAAGGAATGGATACATACAAACATGTGAAAGGAAAAAAATATCTATTATGTATGGTAACCCTTGTTCCGTGAAGGAGGGAACAGAGACGTCACATCAGATGACTGAACGAATTGGGATCCCTTTCAGTATGTCACTCTCAACGTCACATCGGATGATTGCATTAGGGCTGTCAAAAAGGCTGAAAAGCTAAATTTGAATTTTGTAAATATATTACACAAATAATGCACTTTCTGCATTATGTAATTTTCATCATCAATAGGGCTCGCGGACAGCCGCGCACAGGCAATTTTTGAGACCGCGTGGACTTTGAGCATACAACAGCGCACGCACGAGATGAATGATGAGACAGAAGTGGTATTGCATGTCGAGCTCGTCCGCCTTTTGAAAGCTGTGCGGACGCTGGTTGGTGCAAGATGAAACGGAACGCAGAATGTGAAGTATGCCCGGGCCGGGCCTTAAAGCAGCCTCCTTAACGCACACCTAAAAATTTTTGACATCCCTAGATTGCATCTAGTTGCTGCTGATCACAGCGTGAGTATAAGCAGACAGCAGGTGCACTGCATATTCAGGTTTTCACTAAAGAGCAGAGCCTGTGACCAGAGGCTGCTCAGAGGTGGTACAAGAGCTGTGGTGATGAGACGTGACATCTCCGTTCCCTCCTTCAGGAAACGAGGGTTACCATATGTAACCGAGATGTTTCCTTTCAGTCGGTCACTCTCGATATCACGTTGGATGACCGACAAATTGGGATCCCTACCAAAGGGCCACAGGTACTGCCATAGCTTACCACAAGAAGACCAGCTACTTCTGCTATGGCACTACCCAATCAGTAAGACTGGATAAACCTTGGCACAGGGACGTTGAGAAAGCTCCATCGTTCCCGAAGGGGGTTGCGGAAGCAAAACACATATGAACATTATTCAGGTGCATATGGAAGATTGGAGGTTAATTTTACCCCCTTGGAATGACAGAAGTCTGCCAGGCTCTGAGGCCATACAGAGAACTTTACACATATGGGATCCGAGAGAGGGCCTAGCACCGGACACTCAGCCACGTCTGGCTGCCAAGGGGATGGAGGAGCTCAACAGGGTCTACTGTATGGACTCTCTGGAGCAGTTATAGCAAGCCGACCCGAAGCCAGGGCCACTCAATGCTTCTTCCTTGTTTGAAGGGACGTAGCATCTCAAGGGTTCGGACAGGACAGAGCAAAGCTAGGGCTGGGTTTGCCTCCTCCAGGGGCAGTGCTTGCAGGCTCACAACCTGATCCCTGAAGGTAGTAGTAGTAACCTTGGGCACATAGCTTGGTTGGGACCTCAAGGTTACCTGGGAGTCAGCCAGCCCGAACTCTAGGCACGAATTGTTGACCTAGAGTCAGGTCCCAAAAGGGTATAGAGGGGGGCCGTGGAGGATTTAGCCTTCTCGCAACCCCCCCCCAAGGAACCTGTTGATCTGGTCATGCACCCCTAGTGACTTCCCTTCTAAGGGGGTCATGGTTAGCAGCGACCGAAGCGACACAGACTGTTGAGGATGGAGGGAGACAGCCTTCGCTCAAACCCTTGCTACAAAAAGGACAGCATGGCTCTGATCGGGCATCTTTGGGGGTCTTCTTGTTGAGAAGAACACCACTCAAAAAACAGGTTCCACTAAGGGATGTAAAGAATTAATCGATTAATTGTCTGCAAGAATTTACTCGAATTAAATTAATTGTCGGCTAATTGAACATTGCAAACGTGACACGAGATTCTCGCGGGGGGGCGAGAGACCCAACACTAACTTAAAGAGGCAAAAAAGAAACCAAACATGAGGCGGTCAAAACGGAGTGGAGTGTGGGAGCATTTCAAATTAATCAATGATGACAAAGGTGCCCAAAGTTAACTCTGCTGT
Source organism: Carassius carassius (assembly GCF_963082965.1). Classification (NCBI taxonomy): domain Eukaryota; kingdom Metazoa; phylum Chordata; class Actinopteri; order Cypriniformes; family Cyprinidae; genus Carassius; species Carassius carassius. Next base: position 15,665,014 of record NC_081769.1, on the reverse strand, counting down.
ACTACGATTAAGTACAACAGCTCTACGAGTTCGCTAAGATATCACCCTCATAACTTGCACGCAGCCGTGTTGCAGGGAGAAAGTCTGTCGCCTTCACAACCTACCTTCATGAGTATGTGACCACAGGAAAGCGGAGGACATTACTCAGAGGATTTGCGGCATGATCGAAAAAGATATGATGCCAGTTAGCAAAACTGATGGTGAGGGATTTCGGGAGTTAATACACTTCATGGAGCAAGGATATAATATCCCTTCTCGACCGACCAGAACTACCCACTTGGAAGCACGCTACAAAAACAAGAAGGCTGAGCTAAAAACACAGTTAGCCGCGGTTAATGTGGCTCTAAAGACGAATTGTTGGAAGGCACTGACTACAGAAATCTACATTACAATCACTTGCCACTACATTGAAAACGACTGGCAGGTAAAGTCAGCAGTCCTTCTCACGGAGAGCCTCTCAGAGAGACATACAGCTGATATAATTTAACTGACAAACTCAACCAGGCTGTGGAGTCATGGGGACTCACTGGGCGTGTAATAGCCTGTGTGTTTTACAACACTCGGAACATTGTCTTTGCAGACAACCCTACAGGAGTCAGTTGGAAATCAGTTTGTTGCTTTGCATATACTTTAAATCTGGCTGTCAATGACGGATTCGCTGCTGCTGGTGTCAACCGAGTAATTGCAGCTGCTGGCAGGTTGGTCAAACATTTCAACCACAGCACACCAGCAACGAAAGTGCTAGAAGCAAAACAAAAACAAATACAGCTACCAGCTCACCGGCTCATTCAGTCCTGTAAAACCAGGTGGAACTCTGTACATGCAGTGTTTGGCAGACTTGTAGAACAGCGATGGGCCGTGTGTGCTGTACTATCAGACTGCTCAGAGACCAAGCTTACAGATGCGAGGACGCTGGAGTTGAGAGATGACTTCTGGCAGCTGATGGAGGACATGGTGCCAGCACTGGAGGCTCTCAAATGTGAAAAGTTACTGTCATGTCTGCAGATACTGAAGTATCCATATCCAACACGTACCCCATCACATTCAGTCTGATCAACACGCATCTCAAGACAGCAGATGGAGACAGCAGCAGAGTGGCGGAAGTCAAATCTAAAGTGCCCACTTCATTGGGTGAACAGCCGAAGGTAAGCTATGGTCATTTTTTAAATAAACTCTTAATTGACATCTCATTTGAGCTATATATACAGACAGAGGTGCAAATGGCACCAACAGAACTACAAGCGTACCCGCAGTGGGGCAGCGAGGAAGAAAACAGGGACCCGGCCTGGGTGTCACATTGGCGGTCATGCCTCCATCTCCATTCCACACATCACCGTAAGGCCAGTCCGGCCAGTGACAGAAGTAGTGTGCCCCCGGCTGCTGCCAGAGGGAACCCTAGAGCTTTTTCGCATTTGGCTCCCAAACTCTGGAATAGCCTTCCTGATAATGTTTTGCATTCAGAGACACTCGCTTGGTTTAAATCTAGATTAAAACGCATCTCTTTCGCCAAGCATTCAAATAATGCATCTCATAATTTTAGACTGCAGTTATATCTGATCAAATGCGCAATATTATTCCTTAGCTTGGGTTAAACTAATTAATTTTACTTAATTGGAACTCCAACACCTGCAGGGACTGACATCCCATGGTAACTAGGAATTACAAAAGCTTCAGTCTGGATCCAGAACACCTGAGAAGAGATGATGTCACCCCCTCAGAGGACCTCAGATGATGCAAACCCTGAAACAACATACAGAACTACCAAATTTTGTTATGAGTGTGACTGCATCATATAATAATTGCTGTTAATAGTGTTCATCATCTTTCACTACGTCTTTAATAGATTTTTCTGAAAATTTCTGGCTACTACTAAATATTGTAGTACTGATGTACTGTAAAGTTACTTTGCAATGATTTGTATCATAAAAAGTGCTATACATACTCTGCCTCTTTGCAGGAAATGGAGTCTGGTTCGCAACTCTCACAATTGGAGAATGACTCGCCTACGAAAGCCACCTCAGTGTACTTAATGCCCAGACACAAGGTAACGATCGTGACCATCACCCGGCGTCAAATAACGACCACATCCAGAAACGCATCTTTAAAAAGACATTCCACCTGCGAATGCCGTTTTAGAAATGCTCTTTTAATGTGTTGAAGCGCACAGGGGAGACGGCTGCCTACAACACACACATGGGGTAGTGCAGCCTGCTGTGTGCGACCCACTTTGGGTGAGTGATGTCAAGAGTGACCAACTGAAAGGGATCCCAATTCATCGGTCATCCAATGTGACGTTGAGAGTGAATGACTGGAAGGCAACAGGGTCCATTATCAATCAAATTTATAATGCACAGTCAGTATAAAAAAAACTAACCTTCATTACTGTAGCGTCTTCCGTAACAGTTCAGACAGTGTTCTATCATGGCACTGATTAAAGAACAAGTAAAATGTAGAGCGTTGATCAATGATCTGCTGTTTTTTTCTATCAATAATTCTCTAATATTTCATCATAACTCACACTGGCTCAAGGGATCCTAGTTCTTCTAGACAAACACTGAGAGGAACTTTGCTGAAAGACCAAGACTCGGAGTCCACCAGCTGGGTCACGTGACCCAGGAGCTTCATCTCATAATCAAAATCCAGGATCCTCCAAAAACCTACAAACACAGGTCTGAGTTTAACAACTCACTTCACCTATAGCGAAAAAAAATATCCTCATAATAGAGGAAGATGCCCTCCTTAAGAATATTATGCATTTATTGATCATTTGAAATACATTTAGAGAATTGGTCATTAACTTTATCTTCCAATATATTCTAATGAATAAACTGAAACATTTGCTTATTTAGTTTTTATAAAACAAAACTGAAAATTATGTAACCATTCGCTACTAATTCTTCAGTAAAAAAATGTCTGATTTCAACAGAAGTACATCTGAAATAATTTAAGTAATATTATATTTATTCTATTAACTTGTCAAATATTTTTTATTAATAGAAAATTGTACATCAGATTATAAAAATAATAGTAATATTCATTAATAAACCGCAACCTTTTTTATAATTAAATATTAATTCTAGAAATAAAATATTTTAAAATATAAAAACTTTAAAATAATGACTAGGTTAAATAATAATAATAATTTTAATAACAATAACATCCAGCAACAACAATTCTCTAGGACCCAATTCTAAAGATCAAATTTAAATGAATTTCTGAATTGACAAATTCCCCCAAAAATTTCACATCCTATACATATTTTCAAAAATATAGAGAATAATACATTGTTTTAGGGGTCACTCTTCCAAATATTTTATTTATACGTAAAAAAACAACATTAGCTCACCGTCAATTTCACAAGCATGGACATTTTGAAGATGCGCCTCGATTTCTTCTCTGCTTGCTTGTATTCTTTCAAGAAGGTCACCCATAGTGTACTAACAAATGAAAAATAAAAACATTTGATGTGACTTTTGGACAAGATGAATAAGCTCAATTACTTTTTTCAAAGCTTTAAAAGTACAAGCACTGTTAACATTTTAGTAATTAAATAAAATAAACATACACCCAACACAACTAATTACACATATTTTGAGTGCAGGCTAATAACTAACGTTACTAATTCTTTCTAAACAGCAGTGCTATATAACCTTCGGTCCTGGCGCCTCCTCTTGCATGCCCACCGCTGGACCATCATATGGATTCTCCATCAGAAGTTTCTTCAGCTTCTTTAACCTTGGCCTCTGCCTTCTCAGCTCCCAGTAACAATTTGAAAGACCCCAAATCTGGAAAATAAAAATATGATTTGACAAATGCACACAATCAGCATTAAACTATTCATCAATACAGGATCAAATTCCATCTTCAGGAATGACTTCTCCTGTGACCTGTGCATGCACGAGTTGAGGAGAGGCTGAGATGTCAGGCAGCTGATCTGGAGTTTTACATCCTGGTAAAAACAGCAGCAGATTTGACGTGTCTGCAATTTTCAAGTCGTAGGTCTTGTCTTCACTGCACAGAACTGCATGCTCGTCTTTATCACCTCTGATTATTAGACTAATGAGAAACACAGACATGACGATGAATGATTCCAAAAGACCATGCACTACAACGTTTTATTTAAAAAAAAAATGCAATTCGTTTCGGGATAAATTAATACTGAGATGGTAAGTTGCTCTTTCAGCTTAAAAGAAAGTTATAATAGCTACCTCTTGCCTGCTTCGATGTGTTTGCAAAGCGTATCTTCCAGCTCCATGAGACAATAATCGCCAGACGATACATTGTCTCCGAAAGAAAGACAGTAAGTGACGGGCTGCAGGTCTTCTTCCTTTACTTTAGCGATTTGTAGTGTGGCTTGAGCCTCTTCTAATGTCCTCATGCTGTCAAAAGTAGTTTTATCCGAGTCGACTCAACATAAAAGCTTTTGCTGTTGTCAGCGCTCAACTTTCCCGCGGTATTTTTGCCGGAAGATAAGGTTGATTGACAGTAGTAAGAGCCAATGAACGTTACACTGTTATAATAGTGTGTAAACGTTACTTGTCCACTAGATGGCGCTTCATGACACGATTTAATTTACTGGCCTGTTCTTTTCTGTTATTGTATTGATGCCCACAAAAATGTGCAGTGCTCTTCACGTCACATGTATCATGTCCTCAAGAGGCGTTTCTGTTTTCTTAAAACATAATGTCCCATATTTTATCTCAAGAATGTTGTCCTTGGTAAACGTACACTTACTTTAGAAAAGCTTTAATTGTGCATTTTTTTGTTGTTGTTGTGGTGAACATGACACCACAGCTGTGGACTGTTTTGTAATTTTTAGTAATAAAATAAAATAAAAAGAAAACAATTAAAGAAACAAATACGTAAGCAATTAAATAAATAAAATCACAACCAAATTATCACACAATAAACACGCAGCATATTAAAATGGTTTATGCTTATCTCACTCACTTTTCATATTTAAAAAGAAATGCAACAATTTATATTCTTATCTCTACATAAATAATTGTAGATTTTTAGATTTCAGAATTGAAAAAAGTATACTAATACACAATTAAAAATATTTTTTATTTGGTTTACATATAAAAATAAAACCATTTACTGTATTTTTATTGTTAATTGTATTTCTCATGCATCTGTTAAATGTTATACAATTAATTTAAAAGCAAAAAAATCCTTATTTTAAAATGCTAAAATATGCAAAGCATTTTGAATTACCACTGTGTATGAAATATGTACTATATAAAATGTATTTCTATTTCTATTTATTAATATATGTATATATGTTAATGTCTTTCACATAACACAACATAAAAAGTGTAAACCCATGTTTTGAAGAAACATCAGCATATTTTGTTGCATTTTAATCTTAGATGAAAACAGGTTTGCTGGGTGTTTAAAGTGAATATTTGGGAGTACAGTCATGGGCTCCAGGCTCCGCCCCTCATGGTGTACTCCCCCTATGAGGATGGTCAAGTTGACTCGCCCTGCAACATGGACAGTACGTAACGTGCTTTCAGTGGAGAATAAACAATAGCGTAAAGAAAACGAAGTCTGTCTTCAGGAATAATCTGCTGTTTGAAGCTTCGGTGTGATTTATTATTATAAGGCTTTGCGGTTCATGCATTTAAACACATGCCTGGATGTAGGCTACTGATGACTGAGGGCACTTCATGGCACACAAAGACTCAAGTTATTTCGAGTGGTTTTGATCTGTGATCAACTAAACAGTGATGCTCTGTAAGTGACATCGCTGCTATTCCTCTCCAAACATCATTTCGGATCAGTCTGACGTTTCTGCATCGAAACAAATAAGGTAAACAATGTTTTCTCCTTGTGTGTTTATTTCGATGTTCTTACATCATGGAGACTGATTTGAATCTTTTGAATAACATTTTGCATGTGTAACCATTTAACATGCCATTGTATTGTTTTCACTCATTTCAATCAACTGGGCAGTTCTTCTACCTTAAATATTAATGCTGTCATAACAGTCATCACGCCTATCCCGATCTGCGATATGAGAGGAGGGCGTGTTCAATACACCCAATACAAACTCAAGCACGCTGTGCGTGTCAGTTCATTTCACCAACAGAGCGTTTTTCTCCTCCGAGCGCTGATTTGTCACGTTTGATTTGATATTCAGCTCGGCTGTCAGAGATGGACGGGATCGGAAACACCATGCAGAAGAAGGCTGCCGAGCTGGAGCGCATGGCCGAAGTCCTCGTTACAGGAGAACAGTTACGGTAGGTGTGGCTTCTTGACACCCCAATTTCACAGACGCGACGCGTCAAAACCAGAAGGCTCTTATTTAAATGAATGGAACTGCAAGCGCGACGTCGCTAAGTTTGTCGCGTCGCCATCAAATGTGACACTGTGGCTATTTAAACAACGAATCCAGAATAGAGTGACATGTGTACATTTTACTTCTTTATTACACATTTGGGATTGAAATATAGGTTTAGTACTTAAAGACGGGCGTTTGGCACAACTATTTGTGACCTTTTTGTGAGCTTTTCATTGGTGTTTGGTTTGTTAGGATATGACAAAATATGGCTGAGATACAACTATTTGAAAATCTGGAATCTGAGGGTGGAAATAAATAAATAAATAAATAAATAAAAATATTTAGAAAATCGCCTTTAAAATTGTCCAAATTAAGCTCTTAGCAAAGCATATTACCAACCAAAAATTTGTTTTGATATATTTACGGTAGGACATTTACAAAATGTCTTCATGGAACATGATCTTTACTTAATATCCTAATGGTTTTTGGCATAAAAGAAAAATCTATAATTTTGACCCATACAATGTATTGTTGGCTATTGCTACAAATATACCCGTACTACTTATGACTGGTTTTGTGCCCCAGGGTCACATTTATTTGTCATTACACAATTTTTCCATTTTATTATTATTATTATTTTTTTCATATTTTATTTATTTTGTAAATGCATGATATAGATATAGAGTGTGAATTATTAATATATGAAAAAAATTGATTAAGGATTCTGACATTCATTTTGTAAAATTCAAATGTGCGTGGATAAATAATTTACAACAAACACTGTACTTCTTCCCGGTGGCATGTGGTGGACTTCTTCAGTCATTTAAATGGTTTAATCAAAAAAGAAAATTTAAGAAGATATTTTGAAGAATGTTGTTAACCAAACAGTTGCCATTGAATTCTAGTATGGAAAAAATATTGAAGTCAGTAGCTACCAACAACTGTTTGATTACCTAATATTTCATATTTCACCAGTTCCAAACCACAATCTTAATAACTAATATTAATTCTGTATTTAATAATTTATACAGTAAGTGATATATAATTGTCCATGAAGACTGGAAGTGGAAAACTCCATATATTCAGGTGTGCAGAATTATTAGGCATATTTTCTTTTACAGTTAAAACGAGCCAAAAAAAGATACAAAATTATTAAATCCCCATGAGAAATATGCAAAACTAATGCAATACAGAAATTGCAAAGACGTGACCATTGGAGAGCAAAATGCTTACTGGGTCAGCGAGGTCAGAAAAAACAAGTGGAGAAGAAAAGACAGGTTAACTGCAAAAAAAATTGCATTTAGGAGCTCATTTTTAGTCAATCCTGCAAAACAGATTTTTCAGGATAGGAGATGGAATAAAAATGTTCTCCTAAAACTCACTGCCAGATTCTGGAAGATCAATTCTTCAAACAGTGGTACAAGAGGATGTGGTGCTGGTCCTTCAAGAGTCACTTACTTAAGGCATTTTTGCAGTTAACAGGTGTCTTTTCTTCTCAACCTGTTTTTTGACCCCGCTGTCCCAGTGAGCATTTTGTAGTCCCAATAGTCATGTCTTGACTTTGCATATACTTTCTGTATTGCATTAGTTTAGAATATTTCTCAATGCAAGGTATCTACCTTAAATCCTCTGTTTTTAAGGATGGCTTTGATCAACACCAGATCGGTGATTAACAAGACTTTTATTTGAAATGACTTGTTCTCTACCCGAAACTTGGATTTTTTATTTCTTACTGAAACCTGGCTCTGTCCAGGTGATCTGAGTCCTTTTTCTGAACTCTTGCCATCTAAATGTTTGTTTTTTAATTCTCCACGCACAACTGGTCAGGGTGGCGGACTTGTATCTATTTATAAAGATCATTTTACCTGTCGTTCAGTGGCGAGTAACTACAGCAGCTTTGAACTTCAACTGTTTGTTTTAGAACTTGGTGATGCCGCTTTTCATAGTGGTTATCTATCGACCACCAAAATCTAATACGAACTTTCTAACGGAGTTTGCTGAGTTCCTGGGCGATGTAACTCCGAAATACGACAAGCTTCTTATACTCGGTGATTTTAATGTTCATATTTGCTGCATGAATGATCATTTAGCTAAGGGGTTTACCCATTTGCTGAACGCCTTTGACTTTTCTATTGGGGTTAATGGTCCCACTCATAAGGATGGCCATACACTTGACTTAGTGCTTTTGCATGGACTTAGTATTTCTGATTTAGAAGTCAGTGAAAATGGGTTTTGTTTACTGTATCATGTTCTACTGCTGCACCTAGTCCCATCTCTTGGCCGCCTTTCTCGGCATATTACTCATACTACTAAAGACTCTTTTTCATCAATTTTTCATGAAGTGATGCCATCTATTGCTTACTTTTCCTGTGATGTTAGTTCCTGTGATGAAGTTGAGGAACTTCTCTCCAGGTTTAACTCCACCTGTTCTAATGTTTTAAATGCTGTGGCTCCTTTAAGGACTTTTCAGTCTAAAACCCGTTCTGAACCGTGGATTGATGATTCTTTTCGTTCTCTCAGACGTAGTTGTAGAAGAGCAGAACGAAAGTGGAAAAAGGACAGGCTTCATGTTTCCTTTGAGATTTTAAAGGACTCTCTTTTTAAATATCAGAAAGCAGTGAAAAAAGCAAAATGTGGACATTCGTCAGATATTATTAACAAAAACTGTTCTAGACCAAAGACTCTTTTTAACATTATTAATGCTACTCTTAATCCACCGGCCTGTCGTTTTTCTGGGGATTCTTCTCTTTCATGTGAAGAATTTTTATTATTTTTCAATGGTAAAATTAGGGATCTCCGGCTGGGGATAACTCCCTCGTTTTGTAATCCATCTAATTCCTCCATCGTCAATACATTTTTTAGTCAGTTTAAACTAATCTCTCTTCCAGATTTGCTGGAAATAGTTGAGCATCTAAAGCCCTCGGGCTCGTCCTTGGACATTATTCCTCCTTTTTTACTTAAGCAAGTTTTTATTGATATCGCTCCATATCTTTTGTTCATCATTAATCGCAGTTTAGAATCTGGCATTATGCCTGACTGTTTAAAGCATGCAGTGGTTTACCCACTGTTTAAAAAACAGAATCTGGACACATCAGTTTTAACAAACTTTAGGCCCATTTCTAATCTGCCTTTTATCTCCAAGATTCTGGAAAAAATTGTGTTTTCACAGCTACAAAATGTTTTATCTGACAATTCAATGTTTGAAAGATTTCAGTCAGGTTTTCGTAAATGCCATTCTACCGAGACTGCACTTTTGAGGGTTCTTAATGATATTTTGATATCATGTGATTCGGGTGATTTTGCAGTCCTGGTGCTCTTGGATTTTTGACGGCTGCTTTCGATACAGTCAATCATGCTGTTCTCATTGAGCGTTTAGAACATTGTGTTGGTTTAAGAGGTGTTGCTCTAGATTAGGGCTGGGCGATATATCGAATATTAGCGATAATATCGGAATAATTTTGACGGCGATGTACAATTTGAATATATCAGGAATATCGAATATTTCAAATTCAAGCATACTTTCCCAAAAGAATGCGCCGAATGTCCAAAAAAGGAACCTGTAACTGCTGACTGCTATATGCCCCTCTACTACGAGAGCTGTAATGATAGCGGTTGCCAGATAACAAGAGTTTAAATCTCCGAGTCAGTGCTCCACTGTTACATTTTCTGCCCGGTGTTTGCTTATTTTAAGCAATCTGGCAACCATGCGCACATGCTCACTCCTCATTGCGGAAGAGCCCCTGACGATAATCTGAAAACGTACTCGGTTACTAAACGTAACCTCGGTTCTCTCTAGAAGAGCGAACGAGTACTGCGTCTTAGCTAAGACGCTACGGGAAAAGTCTCTTTTCACGAAATACTGAAGCAAAAAATTATCCTTAATTTTGTATTTTTGTAAAGCGCATTTGCAGCAGTACACAGCCATAGGCGAGACGGCTCGTTCGCTCATTGGCTTGTTCTGCGGCAACTTCACAGCCTATCGAGCGCAGGCTGATGCAACATCAGACCAATAAGGGCGCTTCGCACCCTTCTTGCCACTTCCCGCCGAAACGGGTGTGGCCCAACCTATAAAAGGTCCTCGAAAAGGCTGACTCACCTGATTTATTTCATCGCCGAAGCGAACCAGAGTGAATCGTACGCACGGCAGAGAACGCAGTACTCGTTCCCTCTTCTAGAGAGAAACGAGGTTACGTTTAGTAACCGAGTACGTTCTCTTACGAGAGCTCTCTCGTACTGCGTCTTAGCTAAGACGCTACGGGAACCCAATGTAAAACGCCGTGCACGCAGGGATCACACACCAACAAACCTGAAGCAACGCCCAGGATTTACAATGCACAGTCACCTGAGGGACTCACAGAGAGTCCAGGACAGAAAGGGGGAAAGCCCTCCGTCCCATATCTAGCAGCATCCGTAGATGCGGCAATATGACATCACACAGCCGAGGCAAGGCCTGACCAATGTGGCAATGCGGGTCTTACGCAATACTGCATATAACAGTCGGCAGCGCATAGCGCTCGTGAACTCAGAATTCCCCTCAGGGCCCTGATTCGTCTATACCGACAGCAGCCTTGCTTGCAAGGCGGGAACCTCCAGGTTATAGAACCTGATAAATGTAGACGGCGAGGCCCAACCTGGCGCCATACATATATCCTGCAAGGAGATCCCAGTAGACCACGCCCACGACGAGGCGACGCCTCTTGTGGAGTGTGCTCTGACGCCCAATGGGCACTGAAGGCCCCTGGAAGCGTAAGCTAACGCTATGGCGTCAACTATCCATCTGGATAGAGTCTGTCTCGAAACAGCCATTCCCTTGGAACGTCCACCGAACGAGACAAATAGCTGCTCCGTCTGCCGAAAGGCAGCAGAGCGAGACACATAAGCTCTTAAAACCCTGACAGGGCAAAGAAGACTCGAGTCTCCATCCTCCCCTGACACCGGCAGGGCAGACAGGGCAATAACCTGAGCCCGAAACGGAGTGTTGAGGGATTTCGGCACATAACCGTGCCTAGGTTTGAGTATGACTCTTGAGTCATTGGGCCCAAACTCCAAGCACGACTGGCTCACCGAGAGCGCGTGCAAATCACCCACACGCTTCACAGAAGCGAGAGCCAACAAGAATACTGTCTTGAACGACAGATGCTGAAGGCCAATCTATTGGATAGGCTCGAAAGGGGGACCCTTCAAGGCCTCCAAAACCGCCGCGAGGTCCCACATAGGGACTGACGGAGGTCTGGGAGGATTCAGCCTCCTAGCTCCTCTGAGGAACCGGATGACTAAATCATTCCTTCCTATTGACTGACCGGACGCCGTTTCAGAAAACGCCGCGATGGCAGCCACATAAACTTTGAGCGTGGATGAGGCTCTGCCCTTATCCAACAGCTCCTGAAGGAAGGAGAGGACCTCCGTCACCGCACAACTAAGGGGTGAATAACCTCGAGCTGTGCACCAGCTGGAGAACACCGACCACTTCGAGGCATACAGACGTTGTGTCGACGGAGCTCTAGCCTGAGTGATGGTATTTAGCACTCCCACTGCGAGATCAGCAGGTAACCGTTGAGTGCCCATACATGGAGGGACCACAACTCCGGTTGAGGGTGCCAAATCGAGCCCCTGGCCTGCGAGAAGAGGTCTCTCCTCAACGGTACCGGCCACGGGGCGACATCTGCTAACTGCATCAAATCTGGGAACCATGATTGGTTCTTCCAAAGAGGTGCTACAAGCAGTATTGAACATCTCGTTTCTCTCACTGGTTCTATCACCTGCGGAAGGAGGGAGACGGGAGGGAACGCATAAAGCGGGCAGCACGGCCATCTCCGTGACAGCGTGCTTTCGTTCTTGGAAAAGAACGTGGGGCAGTGAGCGTTTTCGTGGGACGCAAAGAGGTCCACCTCCGCCATGCTAAATCTCTCCCACAACAGCCGGACTGTTTGCGGGTGTAGAGACCATTCGCCCGTAGGAACATTGCCTCTGGACAGCCTGTCTGGACCCAGATTCTGCAGTCCAGGCACATGCACTGCTCTCAGCGAGCGCACGTTGCGCTGAGCCCAAATCAGGAGGCGTTCCGTCAGCCTGCACAGGTTTCGGGACCCGAGACCGCCCTGGCGATTTTTGTAGGACACTATGGACATGTTGTCCGAACGGACTACGACGTGGTGATCCTTGATATGGGGACAAAAGCGTGTCAGCGCGTTCTCCACTGCCAGCATTTCCAGGCAGTTGATATGATGGAACTTTTCCCGTTCTGACCATAGGCCAAAGGACGGTCTGCCTTCGAGCAGCGCTCCCCATTCCGAAGTGGAGGCGTCCGTCGACACCATTTTCACACTCGGGGAAGTCCCCAGGCTTACACCTGATCGGTACCAGCCGTTCGCTGTCCAAGGTGCTAGAGCCGCAACACAGCTCTGATTGACCTTGAAATGCAGCCGGCCAGACGCCCACGCTCTGTGCGGCACCCGAGCCTTCAGCCAGAACTGCAGGGGGCGCATGCGGAGCAGGTCCAGCCGCAGAACCGGAGATGCTGAGGCCATGAGACCCAGCATCTTTTGACAGTGTTTTAGCGACACGGTCGCGCCGCAGCGGAAAGAACTCGCTGCGCTCTGAATGCCCATCGCGCGCTGTGGTGACAGCCGCGCCGTCATGGAACATGAGTTCAGAACTATACCCAGAAACAGGATCGTCTGACTGGGGTTCAGCGAACTCAGCAGGAGGCGGTGGGCGCGACTGAGAGCTCTGTGGGGCCGGTCTAGAGCGGCTAGCTGCAGAACTGGAGCACTTCGGCAAGAAGTGCTTGAACGCCTGCGAAGCTTTCTGGTCCTCGGCGAATCTCTCCACAAACTCGTTGACGGAAGATCCGAAGAGGCCGGCAGGAGTTAGCGGCGCGTCAAGGAACGCAGCGCGCTCAGACTCCTTGATGTCAGAAAGCGTCAGCCACAAATGCCTCTCAGCCACCGTAGCGGAAGCCATAACCCGTCCCATGGCCTGTGCAGCGGACTTAGTAGCGCGGAGGGAGAGATCTGAAGCACTCCTCAGATCCGCGAGACAGATCGCTTCAGGTCCCATCTCATCCAGCTTGCGGAGAAGATCGCCCTGGAAGATCTGTAGCGTGGCCATAGTGTGTAACGCAGACGCAGCCTGCCCAGCAGCAGAGAATATCCGTGCGAGCAGCGATGATGTCATGCGGCAGGCTTTGGATGGTAACGCCGCCTTAGTCCACCGTCCAGCAGAGGGCGGGCAAAGGTGCGCTGCTATAGCCTGTTCCACCGGCGGAAGTGACAGGTAGCCTCCGTTCTTAGCACCGTCCAGTGTGGAGAATGCTGGCGAAACAGATGAGCGGATTCTCGCCGAGAATGGAGCGTCCCAAGCCTTCGCCACTTCTTCGTGAAGCTCAGGAAGAAAAGGGGCGTGCTTTGAGCTTGAGGAAGAGCGCTCATCCGGAAGATAGCTACCATCCAGCCGGGAATGTGAAGGGGGCGCTGGTGCAGACCACTCGAGGCCGAGGCTCGCCGCGGCCAACGAGAGTACACGCATTAGCTCCTTATCGATATCCCCCCGTCTGCTGAGCCTCTGAGCAGCGGGCGCGAGATCCACGGAGCTCGCCCAACCCTCACTGCCCGAAGCAAGCAGAGAGCACGTGTCTTCTTCCTCCGACGCGGGCCTGAGATCCACTTCCTCAGATGACGCGTCGGCAAGCAGCGGACGCTGAGCATCGGGAAGCGATGCAGGGGAGACCGGCGAAGCGGAGGGAACCGGCGAGCTCGGCCGAGCTGGAGGCGGTTCTGGTAGTCGCTGCGAGCGGCGCTTCTTACGGCGCTGCGGCGCAGCGGATGATGCAGGCTTCGAGAAGGATGCCAGGCGAGTCCTCAGAGTCACCATAGGCATCAACTCGCAATGAGGGCATCCACCGTCAGCGAGTGCGAGCGCTGCATGTTCCTCACCCAGACAGGAGACGCAGATGACGTGACGATCTCCTTCGCTGAGCGGGGCTCTGCACGAGCCGCATGAGGGCATCTTTAAAAAGACGCAGTTCTTTTGTGAATGTGCGTCGCAGGGCGAACACACACACAGGATATAACAGAACAAGGATGTAAAGGATATGGGCGCCGGATAGCGCAGCAGGAACGGCAGTGGAAGGCGGCGATGCCAGCGGCTTCAGGATGGCTCGTCCTGCTGATATGCTCTTCCAGACGGCGCTTACTTCCTCGTGATCCAGCGATGCGTGAGCTTCGCTGAAGAGATGAAAAATCAGGTGAGTCAGCCTTTTCGAGCTCCTTTTATAGGTTGGGCCACACCCGTTTCGGCGGGAAGTGGCAAGAAGGGCGCGAAGCGTCTGATGTTGCATCAGCCTGCGCTCGATAGGCTGTGCAGTTGCCGCAGAACAAGCCAATGAGCGAACGAGCCGTCTCGCCTATGGCTGTGTACTGCTGCAAATGCACTTTACAAAAATACAAAATTAAGGATAATTTTTTGCTTCAGTATTTCGTGAAAAGAGACTTTTCCCGTAGCGTCTTAGCTAAGACGCTGTACGAGAGAGCTCTCGTAAGAGAACACTAACAAGCTGGAATTGGGCGATCTAATGAAAGCGTCGTTCAGCCGGTCTGTGTTCTGTCGTGAGATCTCAACTGTATTGTTTGCATTTGTGATCACAAAATAAATGCACTTACTCGACCGCTGATGTTTGAATAGAGAAACATAGGCTATGGCCATTTGGAATTACTATTGGGGAATTTCACTGATATGTTTACCAGTTTCGATAGAGAAAGTGCAAAAGTCTTTGGTATTCATTTATATATATTTATATATAAGAAATAGCTATGTGCTTCAGCAACTAGCTCCCCATCTAAGAGGGTTTTTAGTGTCAGTAGGAACAGTTTCATGCCACAGAGCTTCTCTTAAAACCACAGACAGTTGACAGAATTGTGTTCTTAGCTTAAAAACTTGTTAAAAAAATTAAAATAAAATACTTATCCCAGTTGCATAGTTTAAATTGTGAATTGCATGCACTAAAAAGTTGACAGAATGCACTTTCTGTAACTGTTACTTAATTTGCACTGCTTCAGTTACATATAGGCCTACATGTATTCATTTAATAAAAAGCAGTAAGTGATCTCTTGGTCTAGATTTTTTTAACTGCTTAAATTAGCTGTTTAATCTAAATGTTTTTTTTTTTTTTATGGGCAAAAGAAAATCATGTTTTATTTTTCATTATTTAAATGCAAATGCAAACATATCGAGATATATATTGAATATCGTAGAAAATTTGACAATATCGAGATATAATTTTTTTTTGTATATCGCCCAGCCCTACTCTAGATTGGTTTAAATCATATTTTGCAAATAGGAGTTTTTCAGTCAAGATGGGTGAACATTACTCGAGTAAAGTTTTTTTGCCCTGTGGGGTTCCTCAGGGTTCTATTTTGGCTCCTTTGCTTTTTTCCCTCTATATGCTCCCACTTGGCTCAATTTTTAGAAAACATGGTTTGTCATTTCACTATTATGCGGATGACACTCTGTCAAACGAACTCTTTTTGCCTGTCAAACGAAACTCTATGGGTCTTGAGTCTCTTATGACATGTTTGGCAGATGTAAAGACTTGGCTTTCCTTAAATTTTTTTATTTTCAATGAAAAGAAAACTGAAATTATATTTTTTGGTCCATCTGAATTTTCAAATTCCCCAAAATTGGATTTGGGAGGGATGACTCTGTGTTTAAAATCATGGGTAAAAAACCTTGGCTTCATTTTTGATGATGGCTTAAAGTTTGACCGACAAATAAATTAAGTTGTCAAATCTTTCTTTTTTCAGCTGCGTCTGCTTTCTAAAGCTAAGCCTTTTCTTTCTTTTAAAGATTTTGAAAAAGTAATTCACGTTTTTATTTCATCAAGGCTGGACTATTGTAACTCACTTTACTTTGGGATTAGCCAGACAGCTTTATCCCGCTTGCAGCTGGTTCAGAATGCTGCGGCTAGACTCTTGTGTGAGGTCAAAATTTGTATTTTAAAATGTTAAAAATGTTTAAAAATGTATATTTTGTTTTCAACAGAAGAAAGAAATTCATACAGATCTGGAACTACATGAGATTAAGTAAATGATGGCTTTGTGGGTCAACTATACCTTTAAGAAGAATACAGAGCAAAAGTACTGGCCATCCAGCCTGAGAGTATTTCTGTGACATAGGACAAACAGTTTGGAAAATATATGGATGGGGATAGTCAATATGTTTTTATTTGTTAAAGTATTGGTTGTGAGAATGAACTCTAGAAATCTGCTGGGAAGAGTCTTATATACCATTGAAAATTTTTATTTTTGTTTGCAGTTGATCACAATCATGGTGACTTTTTATGCATTATGTGACTGATTGGTGAAAATGCTTGTGCCTCTGTCCTTTTCCAGACAGCTTCTCTGTTCGCAGTGAACTGTGACAGTGATAGTGAATGAAGCAGAAAGGTGTCATTGAAGCAGAAAGTCAATACATCTGATTAATGATTGCTGAATCCCAGTACAGGACAAGATGCAGTAGTTTTTTTTTTTTCAGTATTTCACATTAACACTTAATATTTGAGCCTTATTTATGAGCTGTTTTATTGTGTCTTGTACAGGATTTCACATTCAATGCCCTGAATGTGCTTTAGTTTCAGGTGCGTATAATAATAATAATAATACCGTAATAATAATAGTAATAATAATAATAATGTTAAGGGATCTCTAACAGACCTCCTGGAGGTAAAGATTTTAGAAAGATTTTATTTCCTAGTTGTGTGGGAATATCAGTATCGCAGGACTGGTTCTGTTGTCGTAGGTCACAGTGAACCAGTTTTGTCTCTCGATTGCTGGTATCGCTTCCATCTTGCTATGTAAAGCTGACTCAGGTTTGTATAATCAGTAATCAGGCAGTGACAGCAGCTGTTCCCAGCTCAGGTGTGCTGGATTCAGCCGTCAGGTTAGCTCTGCCCTATCTAGGTTTGTTGTTCGTAGTCAAAACAGAATTGAGTTCAGTTTGCAAACAGGTTTAAATGAGAATACATTAGAGGGTTTTTATCTGGAGAGGCAGTGACATAATAATCAGAAGCATTACAAAAAAAGAAATCTATTGTACAATAAGATAGAATAGTGAAAAAACATTGATTGTCCAACAGCATATAAAGTTTATCACTCCCTTAGTTATTATTGTAGTTTTATATTTTTAAGATAGTTTTATTTTTATTTTATTTTCTCACTGTAATGCTGTTTGGTTTAGTCTAATTATGTTTTAGTATTTTAGGGCTACCAAGATACTAATTTAAAATGGCTAATTACAAATTTATTCTTAATTAATTTAAAATAAGTGTAATGGTATAATAAATTTTTTTTATGGCATTTTCATTATTAATGCAGGTAAGGTGTAAAGGCAGCTTCGCATTAAGATCGATAAATATGAGGATAGCATTTATATCAGTATCCATGCCAACACACAATATTTTTCGGTTTACTATGAGCGCATGCTGCAGTTTTGTCACCTACCTCCCATCAATTTTTATAACCATATTGTTCCTCTGAGTCATCATGGTTAGTCAGTGTGGACTCTGCTATTCTTTTTCATTTAGAACAATTCTGAAAACTATATATTTATTCTTATAGTTATCGGCCTTGGTGTGAACTAGCCTTAAATTGATACATTTTTATAGTATATCATGTGTCAAAAAATTTATTTTGGGACTGTTTTTGTTTTATTTTATCATGAAAATCTATTTTAGTTTAAATTCTAAGTTATGTTAGTCTTTATTTTTATTTTCATTCATGATAATAACGCTGTATCCCAATCAAATTACATGGATATGACTTCATATAAAACATGAAACGATAATTAATTTGAACCAGTTAGTCCATTAGTTCCACATGACTGCAAACCACATAAACATTAATTTGCTTCCTCATTTTAGTCGTCCCCCACATGCCACTGGAATACACCAGGCGTAGCTGACATTTCACTCAGGCAATTATATGGTAATGTTGTACCACATGTCTCCCATTGCTCTATTGTTTGGTGTCAAAAAGTGCCAAAGTGCACTTTAATGGTATGAACTACTGGCTGCACACTGCTACAGTCATGTGAGTCTTCAGTCGCTCGTCAGCCCCGTGCTGTTGTGTCAACTGCTGCATGACTGCTTGTAACTGATACTATAATCCGGAATATGTAGCTATCAGTGTTAGGACAAGATATGATGGACACAGTTATGGGGAGCATAAGCTTTGCCTGCACACTTTGAGCACTTTTTATGGTTTACTGTAGTTTCTGTTCTTGTGGTTTTGAACGAATTGTTTCTACAACTCTTAAAGAGACAGTTCACCACAAATGAACGATCTCCCATTGTCTGCTTATCCTCATGTTGTTCCAAAGCTGTATGACTTTCTTTCTTGTTCAGAACAAAAAAAGAAGATAATTTGAACTGTTTTTGTCTGTATAATGAAAAGCCAGGACGGCTGAATACATTTCAAAGCCCTTTGACATTCATTGTATGGACAAAAACTGTTATTTTGTATGTGATTCACAGAAGAAAGTAAGTCTTTGTTTGAAGTGACATGAGGTTGAAAAATATATATCTTTTTTTTTGATCGAAATGAACAAATAAAAACTCTTGCAGGTTTTAAGTGGAGGTGTGCTGTTCTATGAAGAGAAGAAAGCAAAGTGGCCAAGGTTTGGCTGGGTTGTCATAAATTCCTTAATCTAAGACAGAGGATTAAGTGAAAGGTGCAGTAAAACTATTGCATAATTTTAGATGACATAATAAAGATAAATACAATTAGGCAAATCCAAACCAGTTATGATAATAACCAATAATAAAGCCGCATGTTGGATCTTGAATTTAGACAAACTCAAGGTTAGTCTGAACACATTACACATTTGAGGTGAGGTGAACTGAAATATGAATATCCATTTTATATTTGGCTCATTCTATATCAGTTGTAGGTTTTCCTATCCTGAACTTTTCTACTTTTTGAGACAAATCAGTAAGTTATTTTAGGCTAGATGGATTGACCCAGGAAAGATAAAGCTCTGTAAATGTAGGTATGGAGGTCAGTTTTAAAAATGGTGTCAGGAAGTTTTCTGTTGCTGGTTATTTAATGCTGGTTGCTGATTGGAGATTTCACACCAAAATGTGCGAAGATGGTGGTTGATCTGATTTATTTCCTGTTTTCCAGGCTACGGCTCCATGAGGCTAAGGTGATTAAAGACAGGAGGCATCATCTCCGCACCTATCCAAATTGCTTTGTGGCCAAGGAGATTGTTGATTGGCTAATTGAGCACAAAGAAGCATCTGACAGAGATACGTCCATCAAGATCATGCAGAAACTTCTTGACCAGAGCATCATTCATCATGGTGGGTTTGTCCACCACATACTGTATTTGTATTCCTAGATTTATTTCACTATATTATAGGGAATGTTCACCGGAAAATGAACATTATATCATTATTTACTCATGTTAATACATACCTGTATAAAGATTATCCTGGCTGCTGTTTTCCATGCAATCAAAGTGAATGAGGACTAAGGCTATTAAGCTCCAAAAAATTAAAAATAAAGTCTGTAGAAGTATCATAAAAGTGGTCCATTAGAATTGTGCACTGCATTATAAGTGTTCTGAAGCTGTTTAATAGCTAAGTTGATGAACAGATTTTGAAATTTAAGTCATTCTTCACATCATTTGGCTACAATGTACCAGTCCATTTTTGATCTTTGGCAAAGGGGGAAGGTCAATGAGTAACAGCTTAAATTTCCATCAGTATCAGAGTTTAAAGTCATATTGACTGTTTTTAGGATATTTTTAGGGTATGTGTTGTTCTCATTTCTGAGCCTATACAGGCCAGGTCCCCATTCACTTTCATTATATGGAAAAGATCAGCAAGGATAAATGACAGAAACGGCATTTTTGAGTTAATTTTATGTGCAAAAGTATGTCATCTCTGTTACAGTGTCGATTAAGCCAGTTTGATCTTTAAACCATTGCTTGTAGCAGTGTGTATTGTTAACTTTTCAGCCGCACTGAACTTACAACAAACCTGTTTTGAATCTGTTTGTCCTCACAGTTTGTGATGAGCACAAGGAGTTCAAAGATATGAAGCTGTTCTACCGTTTCAGGAAGGACGACGGAACCTTTCCACTGGACAGTGAAGCCAAAGTCTTTATGAGAGGCCAGCGGATATATGAGAAGTAAGCGCTTTCATGCGTGATTCCAATTCTGAGAGGTTATTGAATTAGTAATAGTTTACTATTTGTTCTGATGTCCATTTGTTAAACATTAACATTATCATGTTTTTCCTCTGCTTCTTATTCATTATTGAGGTAGAGGTTGTTAAAGACCAGGCAAGGAAGTTTCCTTTCTACTCTTCCTCTCTAGGATGTGACTGGTGTTGTTGTTCATGTGTGACACAAGTCTGTACAGATTGATTTTGAGCATTTGGAGTCTGTCCGGTAAATGAACAGTGTCCATAGAAACACAGGTTTCAAGCAGATCGAGCATGCAGTGTTCCAGCTGGTTACATTTAGAAGTAGCTGCTTAACCTGCAAGTTGTTGCTTTGCTGATGTAGCTCAGCACAAAACCACACTCTCTATGTTTACTGTAGAGAGAGAATACTTCCTTTTGGTTTATTGTTTACTGAACTTTTTTTTTTAAGTTGATTTAATATTCATTTTATTCGATTAGTTTTCCAGTCTTGTTTTTGTCTTGAACTAGTGTTGTCTTGAGCTAAGTAATATTATTATTTTTTATATATTGTAAAAAGAATTTGCATGTTATGTACACTCAAAATAATTGAAAATAAAACAGTTTTCATTCAAAAATTGCTTTAAATTTTATAAATAGTAAAAAAAAAATAACAAGTATAATAACACATTGAATTAAACATGACATTTTAAGGTGGAAAAAATTAAATAGAATTTAATTGTAACACATACTCCAATAATCTTTGTTATATTTACAACATCATTTTGTTTACGATGTACTGTTATCCACTGTACATGACTCAACAGTTAAACAGTTATTTGTTTAACTGTTAATTAAATTAATTTCTAGTAATTTAGTCATTAATAACATATGTAAGTAATAAGTAATTCCTCAAAGATAAGGAGGAACTTCATAACATTTATTTTGTAAATATAGAAGCTGCATTTCATAGTTTTATTTTTGATTTTTTTTTGGGTCGGATCTTAAAAAAACTGGTTGAGGATCTCAGTCCTATAGAACATTATTTTGGTTCTGCATTGTCATGATTGGATTTTGAAATGTTACCTAGATTTTAATAAAACTGATCGTGGGAGTCCTGACATTTTAAAAAAGTCATTATGTTTTAAAATGAAATTTTTTAGGCATGTAAAATAACTTCTGTTTAACCACTATTGAAGGTTTCTTTGAAAGATGATTATACTATCATTTCATTTCAGGTCTTAATTTCACTTTACAATGGATCAAACAAAAGGCAAGTGTTTTTTGGTTGCATCATGTAGTGAAATATTAAAGTAGTGAACTGTTGAAGCAAGGTTAATCTGAGCAATGAATGGTTTAACCATCTTGCAACAGCAGCTTGTGTTTGCTCTGCGATTATGACCAGGATGAGGTCGAGGTAGCAGCATGTGGTCTCTCTGTCCTGCTGCACTGTAGACGTTCCTCTGCAGGCTGTCCTGCTCTTGCGTAACAGGAAGATGAAGTCCAGCGGGAGACATCTGCCACACAAACCACCAGTGTGCTTTTATATAATCACCATAGACACATTTGTGCTTGCGGTCAGTATTTGCAGACTTTGCTCTTAGGGAAGCTTGTTTGGTTCACTTCTCATTATTGCTGAAGAGCTTAGGCTGTTGATGGAGCATAAATATAAAATGTTTTTCAGAGTATATGGAGTACTCTGACTAATTACGGGTCAGGAAACACATAGGAAAATGGCCAGGAATGTTTTGCGATCTGTTTCTAAGCAACCGTGATTAGCCTTTGTCAACTACCTTAGTATTTTTTATGCCTTCCTGGTGTTTTAAAAGGATTGTTTGCCAGTGTTCTTAGTATATCTATACTGTGGGCTTGGGTTACTAAAGCCAAATGTAAAAAGAGGCATATGGTCCTTTAAATAGCTTCAAGAACTTCCTGATTCGATGTTTATTCAGATTGTTCCCTTTTGTCCTAATGGAGGTCTTATCTTGTTATAGATGTTGAAAATATCTATAAGCATCTGGATCCCTTTACTCCTAGATGTCCACCTAGAATTCCTACTATAGAAATGCACGCTGGAAGAATAAAAAACAAAGATTGTCTGTATTTACTCTTTTTATAGGGTTAATAGTGCTTGAGGAAACTCCTGTATAGCACATCCACTGATAGACTATAAGGATATTTTTTCACTTCCACTTCCACTTTAACCAGCAGTTCAGATTTTAACTTTCTGTGTCAATCTTTTACCTGACTCTAACCTTCAAAATGATACATTTACATATCTTTCAACAACTTACTATCATGAAAAAAATGCATATTATTTATTTTAATTGTTATTATATATTATAAAATAATTTATTATATTATGTTTATATATTTTATAAAACATTTTCAGGTAAATGTAATATATGATAAATGTACAATACGATTATTCAGTGTGTTATGACATTTTTTTTATATTTTATAGTTACTGTATAAAAATTCACATCTGGATAAATATTTTTCCCTTTCAGTTGGTCACTCCTTAGTCATATCGGTGACTGACGAATTGGGAACTTGTTTAGAGACCAATCTACTTAGATTGTAAACTAAATGAGCCAATGCATCAATGCCATCAGCTGCTGCTGATGACAGCGCGAGCATAAATAGGCAGCAGATGCAATGCATACCAGCTTTTCGCTTCAGAGCCGATCAACAACATTGTTCTGCTCCGGCAAAATCAGCTTCGTGTGTGACAAGTTCAGCGTGCTGTAAGGGAGCTTTTGTGTTGGCGGAGGGCGCTTCAGCAGTGGTCTTTCCAGTGTCGAGTGGGTTGCGCACTTCAGGCTGCACTACCCCCTGTTTTGCTGCAAGCGGCTATCTCCCTTGTGTGTCTCAGCACCTCGAAGAGCATTTTCCTGAAAGAGCTTATTTTCCTTAAAGGTGACATATCATGAAAATCTGACTTTTCCAGGTTCTAAGTGCTATAATCAGGTCCACTGTGCATCTACCAACCAAGGAAACATGAAAATGATTAACCCAGTCACTTTGCTTTGGTAAGTCTTTTTCAGCAAGTGCACGTCTGATTTCGCTCCTCTAGTGACATTGCAAAGGTATGTCATTATAATATTACCACCCCTTAATCTGTATGTTTCCACCCAAGGCGCCGTCATTTTGATTTCGCAAGCGACAACGGTGTACCAGTTCTAATGCCATGGCGAAAGTTTGAGCAAAACTATTTAGAATCCCAGCCTCAGAGGAGACAAGAGAGCAGTGGATTTATTAATTTACTGTATGTTGCTGCCACACAGATCTAAAATATACATGCAGTTTATTTCCCAGTTGTTTACCTTAACAGACATAACTGACTGTTGTGTGTGAGTAAGAACATAGTTTAGTTCCCATATGCTGTGACAGCCGCTTTCTGTATGTGTGCTTCGGTTGTGTGCACTCAGAAAAACGTATGTAAAAAGTTTAAACTAGTAAGGTTTAAAATGCATGATTTCAGCACGATAAACATGATAATCTGAACCAAAACAGATCTTTTTTTAGCATGTATGCGCTATAATGTTTCAGCTCTTTTCTGGAAAAAGGGCCAGGGAGCAGCATCTCACGTACATTTGAAGAGAAAGCCACCGAATAGCGTGTTTCTACTTCCACTCAAAATAGGCATTTTCAAAATTATATAATAACTGATATGTGGGGTATTTTAAGCTGAAACTGGGGACTCCAGAGACTTACATTACATATTGTGAAAAGGGGCATATTATGTCTCCTTTAAAGCACTACAAGGGTGTGTCTTTATAAAGATGATAGATCATCTTTTTAAAGAGGCTGTTACACCCGTGCGCTTTTCTATTCGGTCGTTACTTGGCCCCAGGGTGGCTTGCGCTGGTTCTCATCACCCCGCTCCGGTGCCTTTCTTGCTGGAGGTGCATGAGGAGCTTACCAGGTCATGGACGGCACCTTTTACTGCCAGAAACCGGCCTGCTAGCCCCCCCACCACTGCAAATATGCGCAAGTATGCAAGGCAAGTTTATTTATATAGCACATTTAGTACACAATGGTAATTCAAAGTGCTTTACATAAAAGAAAGTAAAATAATCATGAAGAAAAATAATAGAAAAAAATAAAACAAGCAATTTAAAAACTTTTAAAATGATTAAAACATTTACTTAAAATGAATTTAAAAACAGTCAGAAAATGATTTTACATAAAAAAAACAGTGAAAATATAGTGCAATCAGTTTGAACATTGCACAGTGCTCATTCAATAAATGCACAGCTAAACAGATGGGTTTTGAGTCTATATTTAAATGTGACTAGTGTTTTAGCACATCTGATCTCTTCTGGAAGCTGATTCCAACTGCGGGCAGCATAGTAACTAAAGGCGGACTCCCTTTGATATGCTCAGATTTTCTGGTTCTAGTCAGAATCCTGGCAGCAGCGTTCTGGATAAGCTGCAGCTGTCTAATTGTCTTTTTGGGAAGGCCAGTGAGGAGACCATTACAATGGTCCACCCTGCTGGTGATAAAGGCATGAACAAGTTTCTCCAAGTCTTGACTGGAAACAAAACATCTAATTCTTGCAATGTTTTTTTAAATGATAGTATGCTGATTTAGTTACTGCTTTGACATGACTACTGAAACTAAGGTCTGTCTCCAGAATCACACCAAGATTCCTGACTTGATTTTTAGTTGTTTCACCCCTAGAGTCAAGGTATGCATTCATCTTGAAAACTTCATCTTTGTTTCCAAATGCAATGACTTCAGTTTTTTGCGTATTTAACTGAAGAAAGTTCTGGCACATCCAACTATTAATTTCATCAATGCATTGGCAGAGGGAGTCAATGGGGCTGTAGTCATTTGGAGAAAAGGCTAGGTAAATCTGGGTAGCATCAGCATAGCTGTGATAGGCAATTTGGTTCTTTCTCATTATTTGACTTAGTGGAAGCATATATAGGCTAAACAAGAGCGGTGCAAGAATTGAGCCTTGTGGGACTCCACATGTCATGGACGTCCACGTAGACTTATGCTCTCCTAGACTCACATAGTAGCCTTTCCCTTCTAAGTATGACCTGAACCATTTGAGTACCATCCCAGAAAGCCCTACCAAGTTTTCCAGTCTCTCTAGTTGTATGTTATGATCGACAGTGTCAAACACAGCACTGAGATCTAGCAATACCAGCACTGGTATTTTGCCAAAGTCACAATTTAAGCGAATATCATTTATTATCTAAAGAGGGCTTTCTCTGTGCTGTGATGCGGTCGGAAACCAGATTGAAAACTGTCCAGGTATCCATTTGAGTTTAAGTATTTGTTCAGCTGATTAAAACTACCTTTTCTATAATTTTGCCTATAAAAGGAAGATTAGATATTGGTCCAACATTGCTCAAAATGGTGTTATCAAGATTGCTGTTTTTCAGGAGGGGCTTAACAACTGCAGTTTTTAGGGAGTTTGGAAATGTCCCAGAAAGAAATGAGGCATTCACCACTTCTAAAAGATCTGCTTCTAAGCAGTTAAGCACACTTTTAGAAAAAATGTGGGAAGTGTGTCAAGACAGCAGGTTGACGATTTTAGTTGCTGCACTATGTCTTCCAGAATTTTGCTATCAATTGTTTCAAAAATAGACATAGTATCTTTTTGATATTGTGGCCAAATCTGTCTTACCTCTGCATTACTTGAGGATTTGCTTATCGCCTTTCTGATTATCTTCTCAGAAAAGAAGGAAGCAAACTCATTGCATTTGCTGTCTGATAGCATTTCACTGGGAATCTGACTTGAGGGATTTGTCAATCTCTTAACAGTGGCAAAAGAGTACGAGTGTTATTTAAGTTACTGTTTATAAGCGTTTTCCCCATATTGCCTTCTCATGCAGATACTGTGCAAACTTAGGGAGGATGAGGAGCAGGTCCTGCTTGTGGCACTATTGGCCCACTTGGACCTGGTTCCAAGAACTAATGCTCCGTGTGGAGCGGAAGTCGATAGGGAAGCATGACCTGGTCACCAGGTTACTTAGGGGGTTAAAAAATTAAATCCACCACGGCCTCCCTCTATACCCTCTTGGTACCTGTCTCTTTTGCACTACAGCAGAACACATTTGAGCCCTAGCAGTCAGTCGAGCTAAATTTTTCTTTTATAAATAAAAACTCTGCTCCTGATTGCATTGGCCTCCATCAAGAGGTAGGAGACCTGCACGCATTTCCGGTCAATGAATTCTGGCTAGAGTTTGGGCCGGCTGACTCCCAGGTAATCCTGAGGCACCGGCCTGGCTACGTGCCCAAGGTTCTTACTACCCTCTTCAGGGATCAAGTAGTGAACCTGCAAGCGCTGCCCCTGGAGGAGGCAGAACCAGCCCTAGCTTTGCTCTCTCCCGTCCGTGCCTTAGTGTTGGCTTACTAAAACTGCTCCCCAGTGTACGTACTGTAGACCCTGTCAAATTCCTCCATCCCCCCGGCAGTCAGACGTGGCGGTATGTTGTGACCTAAGTGGATCCCATATGTGTAAAGTCCATGGTATAGCCTTAGAACCTGTGTTTCCCTGGCAGACTTCTGCCATTTTACAGGTGTGTTGCAATCACCTCTAAATCTTCCATATGCACCTAAACGCTTATCCATATGTGTAAGTGCTTCCAAAAGCTCCTTCGTGAAGGATGGGGCTTCCATAACATTCTTGTTCCAGGTGGAACGGGTACATTTTCCCAGTGTTATCCAATCTCACTGAGTGGCTAGTGCTACGACAACAGTGGCTGGCCTCCTTGTTGTGAGCCCCTTCCGCACTGGACACTGGTAGGGGCAAAAGCTATGGCACTTTGGTAGGGATTCAAATTTGTCGGTCACCGTCATGACTTGGAGTGACTGACTGAAAGAGAATGTCTCGATAACGTATGTAACCCCTGTTCCCGGAAGGATGGAACGGAGACATCACGTTCCCTCGCCATGGCTGCTGTATCACCGTTGGGCAGCTGGATCACCAGCTCGGCTCCTCAGCGAAAACATGGTATTCTTTGCACTTGCTGCCTATTTATGGTCGCACTGTCATCAGTGGCAGCTTGATACAATCATCGCATGCCAATGTGCATTGGCTAGATTTGTTTACACTCAATGTAGATTGGTCTCTGGAAGTGAGATCCCAATCCATCGGTAACTAAAGTGACATCTCCATTCCCTCCTGCAGGGAACGAGAGTTACATACGTAACCAAGAAGTTGCTTATTTACAGTAGTATTCTATTCAAACGTTTGGGCTCAACAAGACATGGTTTTAAAAACATTAAAGTATTAGTGTTTTAAAATTATTAACGACTTTGGTCCCAATACCAAACCCATTTTGGCCTTCAGTGCTTACCAGTGGTTTCACCTATAAATCGTTACCCTTATTTCCCCCCGTCAATTAATGACAAGGCATTTAATATTTGGCAGAGAGCAGGGATTTCAGTTGTCAATGATATTTACATTGATTAATGTTTTTCCCCTGCTTTTCTCAATTGAAACACAAAATCTCTCTTTCTAGTGCACAATTATATTTGCAGCTCCAAATTTTTGTTAACTCATTCCCTGACTTTCTGAATCTTCCGCCAAAATCTTCGCTTGATCAGATTATTGAAGTAGCCTTAGATAAAATGGGTGTGTTGTCTACGCTATACAGGCTGATTTCCTCCATTTCCACTTCCTCTCTCTCTTTTATTAAACAACGATGGGAGTCGGAACTCTGCCTCACATTTGATGAAAAGACTTGGAACCAGATCCTGTCCCGTGTTCATACCTCCTCTATTTGTGCACGTCATAGTCTTATCCAATTAAAATTTATTCATCTAATTTACTGGACAAAATTGTGGTTGGCAAAAATCAAGCCTGGTATTGGTCCTCTCTGTGATCGTTGCCATCAGGCCCCTGCAGATTAAATACATATGTTTTGGTTATGTCCATCCGTAACTTATTTTTGGCTATCAATCTTTAATTGTTTTTCTTTAGTGATAAAGAAACAGACTGAGCCTTGCCCTTTGATTGTCACTGGTTTCCTGGAAATACTGCAAAGACTTTTGCCTTCTTAACATTATTAGCTAGACAGTGCATTCTCCTTATTTCGATGACTGGATGAGAGATGTCATGAGCTTCATTCATTTGGAAATAATTAGGATTACGTTAAAAGGGCAACATTGGTATATTTTCTGAGATCTGGGATCCCTTCATTATTTTTCTTTCTGGATATGTCCGTACTTCTGCTTAGAGTGTGTCAACCTAAGCATTAAGATGTTAATGTTTTGACAATATTTTGTCATGATTCTCCTGTATCTGTATCCGGTTATTATTGTAAAAGTAAGAAAAATTATATATAATATACAGTACAGAACAAAAGTTTGGACATACCTTCTCATTCAAAGAGTTTTCTTTATTTTCATGACTATGAAAATTGTAGATTCACACTGAAGGCCTCAAAACTATGAATTAACACATGTGGAATTATATATGGAATTATATACATAACAAAAAAGTGTGAAACAACTGAAAATATGTCATATTCTAGGTTCTTCAAAGTAGCCACCTTTTGCTTTGATTACTGCTTTGCATACTCTTGGCATTCTCTTGATGAGCTTCAAGAGGTAGTCACCTGAAATGGTCTTCCAACAGTCTTGAAGGAGTTCCCCGAGAGATGCTTAGCACTTGTTGGCCCTTTTGCCTTCAGTCTGCGGTCCAGCTCACCCCTAAACCATCTCGATTGGGTTCAGGTCCGGTGACTGTAGAGGCCAGGTCATCTGGCGCAGCACCCCATCACTCTCCTTCTTGGTCAAATAGCCCTTGATGCCTTCAGTGTGACCCTACACTTTTCATAGTCATGAAAATAAAAGAAAACTCTTTGAATGAGAAGGTGTGTCCAAACTTTTGGTCTGTACTATATATATATAAAATGTATTAATGTAATGGAAAAACAGAATTTTCAGCTAAATTACTCTAGTCTTCATTGTCAAATGATCCTTCAGAAATTATTTCAATATACTGATTCGGTGCTCAAGGAAAATATCTATTATCACTGCTGAAAACAGTTTGTATTAAGTGTGAAGATACTAAATAAATACACTGTATTTATTTTGTACTGCAAGTACTTAGTAGTTAAGGCCACTTAATATAAAGTGTGACCAAATATCTTACAGAACCCAAACTTTTGAATGATAGTGTTGTACTATTGTACTATTTACTATTGTATTCAACAGAATTTGCAAAAGCAACAGTTCATAACATTATATTGCCTAATGAGTCAAATGAGAGCTCCATCAGCTGGCCAAAAACTCTCTTACCCTGGGACTGGGCCATCAGGCCACCCTTATTTTTGAGCTCTGACATTGTTTCTCAAGACTGCGGCACTTAGCAATATTTAGAGAGAGAGCAGCGTTACATACTAAGTGTACTTTGCAACCAGATCTGTGGGTTTCAGTGTTAGTGGAGCATTCAGGATATGGTTAAAATGATGAACTGCTAACAGAATAGCTAGATATAAAAGAATGATGACAAAAAACGACAAGGGGCTTGAAACTAGGTCAATGTCATATTTCTTTTCTCGCAAAAGTCAGTCATTAATATATGGTTGCTCAACTGCAAGCAGTTTGAAATCGCAGTTTACCTTGAAAGGCACAAGAATAGACTCTGTATGTACATAGCAAACATTTAATACGAAGGCTCATATTGCTGGAACAGCATGTTGACTGATAGGGAGTCATTTGTGCCCTTGTTTGGCCCATTGGGATGTTTGCTCAAGCTGTTTCAGCTGCATCACACTCTCTTTCTTGAAGATATTGACCCATGGCCTGCAATTCTAATATCTACTATGCAAATGCTTCTATTATAAATGATCAGTTGTAAATGGTGGAAGAGCCAGCGGAAGTTTTATTTTCCTCAGTTTTCTCTAAAGACTTGTATCTCTCAAGGCAATCTTTATTTAGCTATGGTCATGTGCTGACAGCTAAACAGCATGCCTTTGTGAAAGCGTTTGGTTTTGACCCGTCAGCACCTGCCTTTGAATGGCGGAGAATGTTGCATTTCTTGAAAGTTCTGTTGCTCTTTTTTTGTTGTTGAAATTCAGCAGCATTATGAACTTTGACCTTGTTTTGATGAAATGTGAAAACCAGTTCAGGAATCACGCTGTTGTGGTGAATGATCTCTTAATGCTATACGCAGTCTCTCTCTCTCGCAGGTTGATGAACACTGAAAACACTGAAAACACCCTGCTGCAGACCCGTGAAGAGGAGGGAGTGACGTATGAGCGGACTCTGGTGGCCTCAGAGTTTATAGACTGGCTCCTGCAGGAAGGTGAAATGCTCACCAGAGAGGAGACTGAGCAGTTGGGACGCAGACTGCTGGAGCATGGCATCATTCAGCATGGTGAGCAAAGCACATCCGTAGAACTGATTCCAGCAGGATACACCTTATTCTTTGAAAAAAGCACCCACCCCCACCTACACAAAATTATGTGAGTCATGTGGTCTGAATCCCTGCAGACCCTCATGATTGTGTGTCAAGTTCAACATGATTTGTAAAAAAAAAAAAAACAAAGTTACAGGATACATTTTATTATCATCTTACATCTTATCTTTTTTTTTTAAATGATTAACATTTCTAAATGGTTATATACAACTATTTATTGTTATTTGGTAATGTTTATTTAAATGTATTTTCTTTCGTGTGTGTGTGTGTATGTGTGTGTGTGTGTGTGTATATATATATATGCATTCAAGAAAATGTGCAGAATTGCATCATTTGTTTTTATTAAAGATGACAAGGGGTGACTGGTGGAGTCATGATTCAACAAGATGAAAGACTCTTTGATGGTCAACAACAGATGGACATACCTCTGACCAGGCAACAGTTAAACACAGTGTGAAACACTAGAAGACATCTACACAAAAGGATTTACATGCATAGTACACAGCTGTATACACACACTCAATACAGACCTGTGCGCACACACACACAAATAGTGGCTACAACACAACAGAACTATACCCTTCAGTTTAGTCACACACAATCAAGAGTCACATGCACAGCAGCACAATCAGAGGCCTGTTGAGTCTGATACAATGACTTTATTTGACAGCACCTTTCCTGTCTGATTTCTGCTGACTTTGAGAAATCTGCCAAAGGCATCACAGGCCACCTCCTCTGACCTCTCTCACAGCACATCATTTTTTTGGTTTTACAATAAATTAAATTGATACAAACTTTCAACACAATGAAGTCAAGCCTTAAACCACAACAACAACAATACAACAACAATACATATAATGTATAATATAACCCCCACCCCTTTATATATTTATTTATGATTTTTTTTGCCAACTGATACATATTTTTAGATGTGCAACAAGAAATAAATGCACTATTTTTAATTGTATTTATTTAATACATAACATCAATTATTATTTTAAAAATTATTTTTTTTTATTAAATATTTATATTTTTTAAATAAGTCACTGTTTACTCATTTATATAATTAGTTTTAGCAAGAAAAGCACAGACAAAAACCTGCCAAATTAGTTATCAGTCCTTATTCCTAAGCTCCTCAACAACATGCTTATTTCTCAGCTTAAATAAACTCACACTAGCCTAGAATCAGCAGTTCTATTTTCTTGTTTCATTACTAACTCATAACTGAATCAGTGTCTCTCTCTATATTATATTCATAGACATGCAGATATTACCAAATCCACACCATTACTGAACAAATATTTGTGCCCTGACTTGAATTTAGCTGACACACATTTTAAACCAACAAATCAGTAAAAAAAAACTTGGAGATATGATTTTTATTTATTTTTTTTTTTTTTGCCCAGGGTGGTAGGGCAAAGGATACGGTAGAGATGAAAGGAGGAAAGAAAAGTAGACTTTTAGCCTTTTGCTATTTTGTCACTTCTGGCCCCTCTCAGGCTCTTGCTGTCGGCAGAGAGAGGCCCCCTGACATGAAGTTGCGTAACTGTAAGTGTTGAGCTTGATTGTGAATTACATTGCACTGTTGAGAAGCATGTGTAAATCTTTTTTATCAGTGTTTCACAGCCAGTGAAAGTTGCACTGCACAGCTGTACGATGAATAAACATGAAAAATTACACAAATTAAATCATTCCCCCTCTGTTAGTCTGGAGACGACAGTGATCTCCACAACCAGAAATCATGTTCTCTGCTTTTCCTGCTTTTGCTTGTGGGTTGAATTCGGATGTACAGGATGATCTCAGCTGTATGTGTGGGAGTTTTGTTCAGGAGGACACAGTGAGTGGAGAGTTTAGTTTAGTGAAAATACCATTAATGCTAACGTTTCTAATGCTCACTTAATTTTACAACAGTGCTTGTTCTGCTTGAGATTAACCCAATGTTGAAAGTTTTATAATTTTCTCATCCATATGTCTTAAGAATCAAAGGTATATTTGTGGCAATAGCCAGCAATACATTGTATGGGTCAAAATTATAAATGTTTCTTTTATGCCAAAAATCATTAGGATATTAAGTAAAGGTCATGTTCCATGAAGAGATTTTGTAAATTTCCTGCTGTAAATATATCAGAACTTAATTTTTGATTAGTAATGTGCATTACTAAAGGCTGGTTTATACTTCTGCGTTGGACAAACAACATAGCCTCTACGCTGTAGCCTCTATGCTACAGATGTGCTAGATGTGCATCGGTTTTCATTTATACTTCTGTGTTGTTGTCCGTGTTGTCGTGCGGTACACATGCAAACCGCTAGTGTCCACGGGCATGTTGCTTGTGTAACCAGCAAACCACTGCAAAAGCTGAAGAAGAAGCAGGTTGTTGGAGAAGCATCAGCCATGACGGCGGCAAATAAATATCAAAGAACAGATCATTTATTTAAAAACACAAAAAAGAGATGACAACAGAACAGCCATAGATGGCATTCTTTCAGTCTCCACAAGGACTTGTACCATGGCAGAACAACTGTTTGTCGTGGACAACAAAGTGATGTAATGCTACATTTTATAATAAATTATAAGGCACTTGTTCTTTGCTTAGTTTGATTTTGTAACATTAAAATATATTGTAAGTGCAAAACACACACAAAACTCAAATACATACGGAGGGAGGGGTACTTTTTTTGGAGAGGTGCATGTCAGGCTACACCATAGCCTGCATGTACTACGCACAACCTATGCCGTAGTTTTGATGCAGAAGTATAAATCAGCCTTAAGGACTTAATTTGGACAACTCTCTAAAGGCGATTTTCTAAATATTTAGATTTTTTTGGGCACCCGCAGATTCCAGATTTTCAAATAGCCTAGTTGTATTTCAGCCAAATATCTTAACATACCATACATTAATGGAAATCTTATTTATTCAGAAAAAATGACCCTTATGACTGGTTTTGTGGTCCAGGGTCACATATTATATTTGATGAAGTGTATTGAAATGGTGTTCCATGAGTTCGAATCCATCTTTTGCCGAACACCCCCACCCCTTTTTTTCAAATCTCATATCAAAATGTTAAAAATAAAGTATCAGGTAGGGTTAGGTAAGCGTAGGGAGGGATTTATTGTCTCAATAGAGTGGCATCCATTTAATAATTTGAATTAAAATTATAATTTCCATTCAATACTTAAGGTATTGTTAATGTTTTATAATGTAAAATACTGAGATGCAGTTAATTGCCACCATTTGCAATAAGTAGTATAAATAGCATAAAATCTTGTTATTTTAACATAGTGTAAATAGCATCTATTGCTATTTGCATTTAGTGTCAATAGTCTCTATGGCTATTTACAGTATAGCCGGCAAATAGCCGCTGCCTTAAAATTTCTAAAAATTCTATAAAAATTTGTTTGAAAATTGTATTTAAAATTGTAATAATATTTCACAATATTATTATTATTATTTTTTTGTACTGTATTTTGAATCAAATCAATGCAGCTTTGAGCCTAGACTTCTTTAAAAATCTTTGAAAAACTGAACCTAAACTTTTGAACAGTAATGTATATGTCGTTTTTATTTTGCCTTTTGATATTTGTCAGTTTATATGTAATGTCATTTTTAGTTTACTGTACTATATACTTATATCTCTGTATTTACCATAAAATTGCAAACTGGCCATGTTACATGAGAAAGCAGAAAAATGGACCAGGCTTTTTGCATACAGGCAAAACACTTGTTCTGCTAGACTAGCCATGTAATGATAGTCAGACAATGAGTTAGTGTTTAACTCTTTTAGCTCCGCTCTCTCCCACACACATTTATCTGCATTCCTCTGCACAACAAATCATATGCATCCACTATGGTTCGCTGCCCACAACATATATGATTGATTTTGCTTGTTTCTAAGGAATAATTGACCCAAAAATGAGAATTTTGTCATCATTTACTCACCCTCATGTCGTTCCAAACATGTATGGTAAGATTCTTTCTTATGCTGAACACAAAATAAAATATTTAGGAGAGTTTTGAAGAACCAAACATTTGTTAGTCCCCATTGACTTCCATAGTAGGGAAAGAAATACCATGGAAGTCAATAGGAGTCAAACAGCTGTGGAATTACCAACATTCTTCAAAATATTTTCTTGTATTTTTAACAAAAGAATGAAACTCCTACAGGTTTGGAACAATATGAGGGTGAGCTATTCCTTTAAATCCTTTTTCCAGTTTTTTTAAAATCTCAATATTTATTAAGTATTGATAGCATAGTTATTCAGTATTTTATATTGGTTAAAGACCAATTTTTCCTGCCACATGTCTTTGAGATATTGACATGGCGGAATAATACCACAGTGCTAAACATGGTAATAACAATGGAAAGTTAAAGCTGTCATGTAAAACTAAATATTGTGTTTGAAACATGATGACTCATAGGATATTATGCAAAGAATGTCGTTTAGGATTGCTCTGTTACTCCTACACAGGAATATGGGATTCTAAGATGGCATGTGCACCTCTTACACAAACACACTCAATCTCGCATTCTGCACTTAAGACTTGGTAAAACTTGGTTTTTCTTCAATAAAAAAAAAGCATTGAAGGTAAAATCCAAAATATTAATATTGTGTTGAGTTTTGTATTGTTTTTGTCTTTCACTTCTAGATTTTAGACCCTTGTGGCTTGACTGGTCACGTCTTTAATCACAGTAAACTGACATATGACCTCCTCTCTTTATGCATTTCTCATTTTTCCCCTTAGTTTCTAATAAGCACCATTTTGTGGATGGCGGACTGCTTTACCAATTCAGGATGAATTTCCGGCGGCGGCGGCGGCTGATGGAGCTTTTGAATGAGCGTTGTCGCAGCATACCGGAGAACCACGACAGCCCTTTCTGTCTACGCAAACAGGGCTCTGAGGGGGGAAACACTAGCTTCCTTTCAGGTTAGTCCACGATCATAAAGGAAATCTGCAGAATGCATGCACAACTGTGTTCATTACACCGATTATATGTGATATTGATTTTTAGATTAAGCAGACACAGTTGTGGTCATTAACTGTGGCAGGTAGACAGTGAACTTCTGGATGTGGTCTCATGCATTTTAATTTGCTGCTGATGCAGTCCACGGGTAGATAATGGAGATAGGACAACCAAAATCCATTTCAGCATAATAAGGAAGTTGCTGAAAGGATAAATCTTGAGCACACATGTTGTGAATGAGTGTAAAACATCATATTTAGTTTGAGGTTTCATATTTGTGTACAAAATAAGCTAAAATGAGATTTACTTTTGTCAGCTGATTTAAATAATCAATACTTAATAATAAATATTAATTATATTTGCATATTTTTTTATTTCAAATATTTAACTGATTTATCGTGGTATATAAGCAAATACATTACAGTGAATTGCATTTATCAATATTTCCTAATAAAAAAAAAAAAAACCTTAAACGAAGATTATTCATAGACATTATACATTACTGTGACAGGCAGTTACAGCAATGAATATACATTACTAAATGCTTTACTGGCTAGCATTTTGATTGACAGTTTGGATGTTTAGATGTTCTCACATCCTGTGTATGCTTGTTGGAGCTTTCAGGTGAGAGTTCACAGAGTTTGTGTGAAAGTACTAAATGCGTTCAAATAGGGAAGGTTGTATTTTCTGATTGCCACAGATTTTTCTAGAGCACTTTGGGAGAGTTAGTGCACTGGATCTGACATATCTTTGTGATAAGTGCTGTATGTTAAAGGTAAACATGTAAGGACAATTATATTACATTTGAGCTATTGCATCTGTATATTACTCAGCATTAGTCAGTTTTATTTATGTAACCTAAGTTTTTCACACTACTAATGTTCTCTTAACTTTTGTTAAGGTTTACAAAAGTATGATTCATGCTATTATTATACTAGACAAAGCTATTATGTAGCCCTTAATCATGTTGAATAATGATTACAGTAAATGTAAACTCAGGTTCAGTTTCAGATCAAGTGTTTTTTCACATTGTTGGCCTGTAGATTCAGTATCACGCCGTCATGAGTCAGTAGAGGAAGTTAGCTCAGTGTGTCTTGGGACTGGGCCTCTCTGGTTCCTCTTCTCAGAGCTGAATAAAATATGGACTGTAATTTTTCATCTTGCTGTGTGTACTATATGTATGGTCTGCCTTTGTTTAAACATAGGCAAGTGTGTAAATTCAAGTTTTATAACTGCCTATCAGGTTAGCACACTACACTTTTTCTTTTTTGTTGCATGTTTTGAAGGCAATATTTTGATTTAATAATAATTTATTTAGTGACAACAGTGATGATATTACTCAAAATAAATAAAATAATGATAAATAAAAATTATGATCGAATTATTTATTTATTTTATAATTTATATTTATTTATTTAATTAATTATATACTGAAATAAAACTGTTTAATTACGTGATAACATTTTAAATAATGCATTTTCAGTTGACCAGATATTAGCCATTTGTTTAATTAATATTTAAAAGGACTTATATATATATATATATAATAGACATTTTATAGACATTTAATTTTATTCATATATTATTATTTGTATTAACATTTACTTTTTCGTCTTGTTTAGTAGCATTCCAGGTTAATCAAATACAATATTTTTAATTCTAAAAATGTGAAGAGTGGTAGGGTTAGCGTTTATCTATAATTTGCTCTATACACTAAAAAAGCTACAAATCTGTCACTGGGGCCATACCTTTTCAGAAAGTAAATTTTTGTACTTTTTAGGTATAAATATGTACACTTTAGGTACTGATATGCCCCTGTAAAAAAACAATATGGACCCTTCAGGTACAAAGATATATCTTTTGAATAGGTACCATCTCAGCGGCATCTTTTAAACCTTTTTTTCTGAGTGTGTATATAGCTAGAAGTCTAATGTATGTCTATTTTGATAGCTAGCTAAACATGTATGTGTGTTTGTGCGTGATGCTGTTTGCATGTGCAATACATTTATGCTAAAAGGAGAACACTAACAGATGTTAGGCCTCTGAACTGTTATTTCAGTTAGTAAATGCACACAAAACTGATGTTGACATACCTCAACACTATCACCACTGCACAAGCACTATTGGAATGATGTTTTGAGCTGGCAGAAGTGTTGCGTGTGTATTTTAACTGATTTCTATTCTCTCTCTCACTTCCTCTTGTATAGACTTTATCTAACCTTATTTCTGTCTTTCTCAATATCCTTCCCCATAGTGAGCCCCACTAAAGAGATAAAGGTGGTGTCAGCAGTACGGCGAAGCAGTATGAGCAGTAGCTGTGGCAGCAGTGGTTATTATAGCAGCAGCCCCACACTCAGCAGCAGCCCCCCAGTGCTGTGCAACCCAAAGTCTGGTAAGAAAAGCCCCCTTCTGTGCTCAAACATCCCACATACATCAACTAATTTGATCATTTCAGCATTAAAAATGACACACGTCATCTTTAAGTAAGCAAATCAGGTCAGTTTTGACGTCTTGTTGTCTTAACATTTCTTAACCTTCACGTTTACATTAGCAAACCAGTTAGCGTTAGCTTTAGCACTTATTTTTAAACCATCTCTGCTCTCTTTTTATGGTTAGATAAAATGGCCTGACTTTATATAGCACCAAAACACTGTGCATTTCTCAAGCCGCAGACGACTTACTGAGATTCTGTAAACCATGTGCTGCTCTTTGTGGGTTTTAAGGTTTTCGAATTGCTAAGGATGAATTGCTATAAATTTCTCTAAATTTGCTTGTGGTGTGTTACTGTTCCTTTAACAGAACATGCTGTGTAGAGCGTGTTGTGTATCTGCAGCAGATACAGTAGACGTCTACTATGTTTCTAAAGAGCTCTGTGGGTGGGTCAGAAGGTTGTGTGTTTGTGTGCTTTCGGGCCATAAAGACACATCAGTCAGTTCTCCCTCTGTCCCGTTTGGCCTTCTTCCACTGTAATTGTGCTTGTTGACAGTAATTCTAAGAGGCGTCGGTCGTGTAGTTCCCATGAACTTTCTCACCCCTCTGACAGAGATTCTCCTTGTTAACTTGTACCAGCAGAATGAGTTAACAAGATTATATTTAATGTAGTAGTTCACATGGTAGATAAAGAGTTTAGAATTTCATTGGTATTATAACAGTGTGGTCACATTTACCATTGCTCTGTGAAATTTTGTGGGTGAAATCCAGTCATTTCAATAGAAATCTGCGGGAGTTTCATGTGAGGGCCAAAAGGTTCCCTTACACAGATTTGGCTTGTTAGTCATGCACATTCGACACTTTGACCAATAGAAAACTGGTTTGTTTTAAAAAGTGACTACTGACTACACTACTGCTCTTCAGCAATGGACCATTTTTCCTGCAAAATATTACAAGAATTTCTCTAACATGGCCATGCCTTAACTGTAAATTTACACATTAAAGCATTACATTTACATATACACATTTACTTCATTTTTTTTTTTTAATGTTTGTATCTCAGGGGATACGTTGCCCTTTTAGGAGTATGAATCAAGATATAAATACATATAGATTCTGTGATTTTGTGTCTTGTGTTTTAGAAAATCAAATCTTTTTTTAATCTTGACAAAACGCATATCGTTGGAAATGTTAGACAGTCAAGGTTTCATATTTGGTAACTGTTTTGTAATAGAAGTGATATTGTGACAGAAAACTGCATAAAAATAATTTTATAGAGTTTGGGTGTATGTAACCCAGGCGGTTATTTTTGGCATAGTGCCCAAACAAAATCTCACAAGAACCAAATTATTTTGTGATATCAACTTCAAATTTGGAACATTACTTGATTAGACATATGGCTTTGATTTTGTAGCTATGTTAGAATGCAACATATTTTATAAAGTATTTAATTAATATAAAATAAAATAAAAAATTTATACTACATTATTTTTACTGTAAACTTAAAATTCTATAACTTTTTGTACTTTCTTTTTTCTGCTATGTGTCTTCTTTATAAAAATTGACCAACCATAGTTCTGTATTCCAAAGTATTCAGGAATCACAACCATGTTGTTACAAGCATTGATAAAACAAGTGTTCTGTTTTCAGCTAATTTATACCCCCAAAGAGGTGATTTCATGGGGGATACAAACATTAAAATAAAAAATAAGAGTCAAGTTTTGGGGAAAAAAATCATGAAATTCTATTATTTGAGTCCCAATAAGAGGACTAATTTTATGGTTTTGCCATTTTTAGGGTTAATAGCTGCATTAGTTTGCTATCAATGGCTGAAGCCTAAAAGCGTAATAATTTACCCTGGTCCATTGAATTATTAGTTGTGGCCACATTACCACCTCTTTTGTGCATTATTTTCTAATAATTCAAGAGCCCATGGTCAGTTACTCCTTACATCATGTTTCCCTCCACCAAAGCTTTAAAATGTACTGTCAAAGTGGTATGAGGTTCAATTATGGTATGACAATGCCATTTGACACGAAACATGAGTGTGTCGATTGTATGGCTTCAGTAGGCTTCTATTTATAATATTTGTAATGGAAAATTTCTCCTTTTGTGCTCATCAAGATAAAAAGTCTTACAACTTAAGAACAAGTAAACGATGACAGACTTTCCAGTTTTGGAGGAGCAGTCCCTTTTTCTCTCATTATATTCATCTCCTCTCAGGGCGAGTGAATGCATTAATCTTGATTACTTGATGATGCTTTCCATCACCACCAAGTGTCTAATAACAAATAAGAAAAAATAATCAGAACGGATAGTAACAAGCATTTTCTCTTTACCCTTATTTTACTATACTGTATCTCGATCTGTTTTATCGAGGTGTAGCTCCCTTCTGAGTGAGTGTTTGTGTGTGGAGTAGTAAACTCTCTGACTCATAAAAACTCTCAGGCTAAGATCTTGAAAAGTAGTAGTACATGAGTAGTGTGTGTGTATGAGAGAGTATGGCAAGAACTCATCGTCCCCTTCAGGAAAGGCAAGGAGCACAGCCAGCAGGCAGAGATTCAGAAGAACATTTTATACATGCACAAACCCAGCGTTCTCCTCCTCCACCAACAAATTAGAACATTGGCCTCTGTGGCGATTCAAGGCGAGCCTGAAGCATGCCTGCAATGAAGCATTCCACACCTACCACATGACTCAGCTTTCACTTTACCACAGCACAGCCCCCGCTCCGGTACAGTGAGGCCCACCGTTAAAACCAGACCTGCTTTTTGTCCAACAACAACGCGGTCCAAAACGCAATCTGTCATCAGAGCATTTAACGTTATAACATGTTGTACATTTTGAATTTATGAGAAAATAGGCTGCTTTTCCAGATGTTGTGCTTAATTCTTGTGTGTTTTACATGAAAAACCGAGACGTAAGGAGACGAGAATGTTCTGGGTTTGGCAGGGCTGTTGCATGCCTCTGATTGGTCAATTTGCTCATCCAATCCTGGGATTACTGAGCTCTCCTCCCAAAATTGGATGAGAACAAAATGAAAAAATGAATAAAGAGAGAAACAGTGAGGTCTGATTATCTCTCATAGTTCATAGTTAAGAAAATACATGGCCTTGTGTTCCCTATATGCACACATACAGATAATATTATGAAGCAATGAAGGATGGTTCACTCTAAACCAAACACTTTATATCACCTTAATATCATTCTAGTTTGCATTTTTTTTCAGTGTTAAATTTTTTCAGTGTAAACACAAGAATACAAATATTAACACAAGCCTTTTTATACAATGGCCGTTGATAGTGATCTTGTCTGTCAAGACTCAAAATTGACAAATACACATCAAATAATTAATCTGTATCAAAGTTAACTTTAAGTGTTTTAAACTGATTTTTTTTTTTTATAGTGTTATAGTTTCATTATTTATTCTGCTTTCTAAATGTATAT
This sequence comes from Carassius carassius, assembly GCF_963082965.1. Classification (NCBI taxonomy): domain Eukaryota; kingdom Metazoa; phylum Chordata; class Actinopteri; order Cypriniformes; family Cyprinidae; genus Carassius; species Carassius carassius. Next base: position 15,623,319 of record NC_081769.1, on the reverse strand, counting down.
TATTAATAATGATAATTTCATTTAGTTTTTAACAAAAAAAAGATATATGTTTGTATGTATGTTTATATATATATATATATATATATATATATATATATATATATATATATATATTATAAAACTTAAAACTTAAATTTGGCCATGTACATAAGATCAGCGATCAACATGCAGGTTTCTCCATGCCATTTATACTAACTTGTTTACTGAGGATTGCAAGGCAGTATTTTAGAAATAAAGGGGATAAATCACAAATACAGTAATTCTGTAAAATATTATTACAATTGATGAAAATAACTTTGTTTCTCTTTTAATGAAGTTTAAAATGTAATACATTTCTTTTCAGTTTTATGCGTCTATGACTATTTATCTAATAGGGGCTAAAAAAAGAAATGCTAAAATACATGTATGAATACAAAGTAAATATTTTCCAGATAATATTCGTATGGCTAGATCTGTTTAAAGAGTCTTCATATACAGGAGGAAATGTTCAAAAAGCTTACAAGTTTGGAATGATAAAAAAATTTTTTTTTTTAGAACTATTTGTTATAGACACTACCTTATTTGTTATTTGCCATGTATTTCTTACTACTATAAATTGGGATCTGATCAGCCAATCAGGATCCAGTCAATAGCAGTGCAGTTGGATCTTGGATTGTGACTAAGGGTTTGGTTCACTCATTACATTACTGATGAAGAGATCAGGCTGATTTGAACCTCTTGTGCTAAATTAGACCATCATTATCAACCTCATTACTTCATTAAACACAAACCTTCAGTGCTCCATTACAGCTTAATTGCTCTCTTTCTCCCCCTCTCTCTCTGTGTCTCTGAAGAAGCACATGTTGTGTTTCAGGATGTCTTTGTGTTGACTTTTGAAATGAGGGATTATGGACAGCAGTACACTGTACATAATGTGAGGAATAAAGTAATAAACCAGTAGTGAATCAAACTCAGTGTTGTTACAGTGAACAGATAAACATGATTCTTTTATACCATGTATTAAATAGTCACATGATTTACTGTCTAGAGTTCGTGACTGAGGGACATTGTGTGTATATTATTTACAGTGCTGAAGAGACAAGTGAGTCCAGAGGAACTTCAGACTCCTGGTGGAGCTTACATAAAGAAGACATTCACGGTAAGTCACTAACACACACATGCGCGCACACACACACACACACACACACACACACACACACACTCTTGCCAAACGTGCTCAGACTCCAAGCTCAAATTGTAAAATTTATTATGTTAACTCAAAGAACAATTTAGGAGTCTCTGAAATTTGATACTCTGTCATCAGCTGCCATGCACCTTACTGTGTTTTGTCATGTACTACATGTTTCTTGTCATGCATTTTGACTAAACTGCATCCACTAATAATGACATTTAAAATCCATGCTGAATGCAGTTGCACAACACAAACATTTGACCCATATTGCTCCACAACTGCAATACCACCATCTGAATAGAAGTTGTAAAATGACCAAATATATATACTGTACACAATATACAAGTATATGGCACGGTGAAAAGATAAAAATCTGCTAAAATAAATCAATATATTTGACATTATGCAAGTATGTGTAATGCATTACGTTCATTAGAAGTAAAGTAAAGTAAAATGAAATGGATTTCTCAATGTATGACCTAGAACTAAATAAGTTGGATGTATGTATGTGTTTGCAGATTGTGGGAGATGCAGTGGGCTGGGGATTCGTGGTGAGAGGAAGTAAACCCTGCCACATCCAGGCAGTAGACCCCGGCGGACCCGCTGCAGCAGTGGGAATGAAGGTACAGTAGTCATACTGCAAAATGACATTTGTTATAGTGAAAAAACAGTATGTCTCATTCTACAGGGATGCACTAATATTGAAATTTTGACCAAATCAATGAGCCAATAATTATTTTCAATTTCTGGTCAATTACCAATAAATGGACACAACCCACTGTAATAGCTCTTAAAGGGATAGTTCATGCAAAAATTAAAATGTATTCACCCTTAGGCCATTCAAGATGTAGGTGACTTTCTTCAGTAAAACACAATTGATGGTTTGTTTGGTGAACCCACGGTCCTTGTTGATTCCTAATATGCAATTCAATGGGTGCCGTCTCTTTGAGAGTCGTGGAAACAGGTTTAGGTATAACACAAAATGAACGCCTGTAGCTTCTGGCAATACTGAGGTACTGTACATATGACAATATATATGATGCTTGAGGCTGTGGATTACAGATAATAATGTTTTTGGCAAATTTTGTGAAAAAAGTGGAAAAAAAAGAAGTCATTTTAATAGCAATCCATGTGATTTTCACACAGATTTTGCAACAAGGTCATGCAAATACGTCATGTTGGCCACCAGAAAGCTGCTTGGTTTTGAAGTTTTCTTCTGTATGAGCTTTGTTTCATAGACTGCTGCACTATTGACAGTAAACCATAGACTGTTTTCCACCAAAATTTCACTAATGTGACCACACCTTCAGAGGGCAAGTGTTCTTGACAAAAATAATGCTTGTGAATTATTAAGTTTTGCTATATTACATTGCTATCCTTTTAAGGTACTGCTAGATTATGATCTAAGCGATACAGAGATGGAGATGATAGAGATTACGAAATACTGAAACTGAACTACACTAACCCACCCACAGTCATTTAGGTTTGACCTTAAGCACAGTACACTGAGCGGAGCAATCATAATGTACTTTGGTTGCCGATCTCGGTGCATTCTCCTCAAGAGCACTCAAAATATAGTCTGTATTCCAGATGTTTCTTTAAGCACATCCAGTCTAAAACACCTAATAACTGCATGTGTGTGTGTGTGTGTGTCTAATTTACTGTAATGACAGATGGAATAATACATGCCTTTCGTCCTTTTTAAACAGTAACCCTAATTTACAGCAATAATGAACCATTACAGTTATGCAACTTAAAAAAAACACTACTCCCTCAGCGTCACTTCTGAATGCTCATTACATAAGGTCATGTTTGCATACTGAGCGAATACACTTAGTCTGTTTTTGAGGTAAAGGCACTGTGCTATTTAAAGACAACCTTTTGAGCAGAGGCTGTAATGCTGCACCTGCCCTGCTTCCAGCAACATCTTTTTGTTGTAATGAAAAAATGGAGAGAAAAAAACAGTAGTTGGTGACAGATAAATCATAAAAGCTGTGAAAATGATTTCTAAAATACATGTCTGTAAAATCACCAACAACCTCCAGAAAGCTGGGTTGATGCTCTGAAAATCTACTGTCCTCAGGCGACTTTCACACAGAATTGAACAGCAACAGCTACACAGCAAGATGCAAACCTCTGTTCAGCACCAAAATTAGAAAGGCAAGATTAGAGTTTGCAAAAAAGCACAAAGGTGAGCCGGTAGATTTTTGGAACAGAGATTTATGGACAGATGAGACAAAGAGTAAAGAAAAAGTTTATAGAAAAAGGGAATTGCAAATGATCTTAAGCATACAGCCTCAGTGGTAAAGCATGGTGCATGGCTGTCTCTGGAACAGTTCCTCTCAAAGTTAATGATGACTGAATGTATGATGACAGTGGCAGAATGAAATTGCAAGGGTACAAAACCATCTTGACAACCAATATTCAAGAAAATGCCGACAGAATCATCAGAAAGTGCTTCATATTGCATCAGGAAAGTGACCCAAAACACCCTGCCAGTTCAGTCAAGGAGTTTATCAGGGCATAGAAATGGAAAGTCTTAGATTGCCCAAATCAATCTCCAGATTTAAATCTGATTGAACATGAATTTGACTAGCTAAAGAGGAGACTAAAGACAGAAACTCCCCAGAACAAGCAACAGTTGGAAATGGCTGCATTAAAGTCTGGGGAAAAGCATTTCAAAAGAAAAGACCAAGAGTCTGTTGATGTCTATGGGTCACAGACTTGATGTGATGGCATTCAAGGGATCTGCAACTAAATAATAGCTTTTAATCTTTTACATCTGCCTTAAAGGGTTAGTTCACCCAAAAATGAAAATTCTGTCATTAATTACTCACCCTCATGTCGTTCCAAACCCGTAAGACGTCCGTTCATCTTCGGAACACAAATGAAGATATTTGTGATGCATCCCGAGAGCTTTCTGGCCCTTCCATAGACAGCAAGAGTACTACCTAGATCAACGTCCAGAAATGTTGCATTTTCATTTTTGGGTCAACTAACCCTTTAAGATCAACTGTTCCAATACTTATGCTCACATCAAATAGTGGGATGAACTCTAAAAGTGCTGTCCTTTTTATTTGGCAAAACATGTATGTTAATAATAATGTATGCATGTATGCTAATAATAAAATGTGGCATTCTGTAGTTTTGTCTCATATCCATCTTTTAATCATATTTGCAGATGCCTTAACTACACAGCAAACAATGCAACTTTGTCATTACTGTCCCAATACTTATGGAGGGCACTATGTGTGTTTGTGTGTGTGTGTATGTAGAAAAACCTTTTAAAACATTATTTTGCCGGGTTTTGCTCGCAGCGTTATAGTGATTACCTTTAAATTGTAGTAACTTAATGAAATCCTCTTGATAAGTTCTCAGCATGCTTTGCACAGAACTGGATAAGTTTTTTTTCCTGATTTTAAAAAAGGGAAAGAACTGTTAGTTTTTATTCCTGTTATGTCTGACATTTTGTCTGAAGTTTTTGTGGTTACCATTGTGCTGAACAATAAAAATACAGCTTGTGGTTAGGTTGCATAAAGGTATAGTCTCTATATTGACTATAACAATGGTGTTTATGCAATAAATGATTAAGTTTCTGTTAGTTGAACATAGTTCTATTAGAAGTTGTCATAACTAAGAAAGATTGATGTAAACTGAGCCAAACATTTGTACCTCTTAGTTGCCACCTAGTGTACAAATGCTGCCAAACCAGATTTTTTGAACACTTGCTGATAATTAAGCAAAATGGCATGGTTTCACATGTTGTTTATTTATCATTTGATGCTGATAAAGTAATTGTATGACTCATTTCTGATGGTAGTGCCATTATGGGTCTACCAGGAAGGACATAAAGGCCATTACATTATTAATTTGCGAACCTCTCTGAGGATTAATATAACCGATTTTAAAAAGCACTCCTTTACTGTTCTCCTGAAAGGTGTAATTATGCCATGTTGCTGTATTGACAAAAATTACGATCCATTTATTGTGTCATACACGTGGTTTATATGCTCTATAATCATTATGTTGTGTTTCAGCACTTTTATGTCTTTATCAAAGTACAAAAAGGGTGTACCAAGTGTAACCAAACATAAAACGGATGTTGTTTTGCCTCATTTTTTTTTATCTCTGCAGGTGTGTCAGTTTGTGGTGGCGGTCAATGGAATGAATGTGCTGAATCTGGACTACAGGACTGTCAGCAGCCTCATCCTCACTGGCCCCAGAACAGTGGTCATGGAGGTTATGGAGGAAGCTGATTACTGAAGACAGCCGCTCTTTAGTGTTTCTGTCCTTCTCTCTTTCTCTTTTTCTCTTAGGACTTTCTTCAGCGAGTCAACGTTCTGTTTAAAGGAGTGTTCAGAGAAGTGAGCTCTTGATTCCGTTCCTCATTTTGATTCAAACCATTAGCATGACACTAATCCATGCTTTGGAATCCGTGCTTCCCATTGGCTCCTCATTGACTGTTACCGGTCCACGTCAGCTAAGGCTGTACCTGGACAGATTATATGAAAATAAAAGCAGCTGCCAAATATAATTTTTTGCAGAACTGTAGCATTTAAAACACTCTTGGTAGGTTTGCAAAACCGATGCCAAACTAATATATGTGTGCCATTCAGGTGAGAGCATAATTCATGGCTCCTTTTCGACTGTTTCATCATTTAGAGTTTAGGCTGTGAGATTTGTAGAATATGGGTATACATTATATCATGCATTTCATGACCTAAGTGTGATTAGTTTAAAATAGCTATTTTATAATTCCTGTCATGCTTGCCGGGAGTTAGTCTAATAATCCATATTGCTATTTCCATCCGAATGCAGGGGACAACCAACAACAGCACTTACAGACTTCAGGTGAAACTTGAGAGTGAATGTTTCCAACGCTACGCACATCTGAAAGACGCTGTTGTACTGTAATTCATGTCTTGTTTTAGAAGTGTCTTGTGAAAGTAGTTTAAAGTATCTGTATTTTGTCAAAATGCCATCAAAAAGGCAAGTAGTTACCTGTCAAATGCTAATATTATATGACGATATTAAAAATATCACTTTATAAGAGTTACGGCAGAAACATACTTTTACACAAGTTTGTAAACGCAGGTGATTGAATAATAACGTGCATTATTATTATTCTGGATGTTTTTTTCATTCAGGAATGTTGCTAGCTAGCTTAGCAATTATCCACTTTGACAGAGGTTGATATGAAAGAGAATAGTGGTCATAAAAAATGCTGATTATAAATTGCAGTCACGGTCAGAGACATTTCGGAACAGAGTTTGTTTGTCTATACGAGTCTGCTTTCACATACTTGCATAGAGAATTTTTAGGGACTTACATTTTTAACTTTAAAACTTACTGCCATGAAAAATTTAGCATAGTCATGTAGTGTGTTTATAGAGTAAATCAGTCAATAAGACAAGTCTATTGATTCACTCAACAAATTAGGTAACTAATACATTTGTAATTCTATCTAAGGATTTATTAGACAAATTGGAAATATACAGTAGTGCTGTAAATGAAAACTCCTATATGCATGTGTATTGTACAAAGCAGGCATCTGTGTAAGAATGAAGACATGTCATTACACAACATGATATCTATAATGTGCTAATCTTCCACACATTCTTCTCTGTGGATGAGTTTTTTTTTCTTTGTAATTGTTGCAGGTTGCTTATTGTACAATTGTACTCATTTGTATTGATGAGAATGACAAATAACAGTCACATGATGATATTTTTTTTCTTAATTGAAGTAATCCTGAATCTTCTGCCTTAATGACCTGTATTGTGCTGCTAATTTCTCACGGCTGGTCACATAACATATTTTGGGGGTGATCATGACAATCAACATCAGGGTAAATACTGGGCCAGATATGTGCCACATCTTCTTCACTGCCGGGAAGTCTAAGCTAATCTTATAATCGTATAGTTCTTCTGTCTTCTGTTCTGAAATAGAATAAAAAGGAAAGTTTCATTAAAACTCAAGTTCAGTGCAGCTGAGTTCAGTACACATGTGTCTGTTTAAAGGGATAATTGACTCCAAAATAAAAATGATGTCCTCATTTACTCACCCTCAAACTGTTCCAAACCTGTATGGGTTCTTCTGTTGCACACAAAATAAGACATTTTGAAGAATGCTGGCAACCAGACAGTTGATAGAAGCCAGTGACTATGTAATTCAATGGCTGTTCATGTTATTTATACAGGTTTTGAACAAATTAAGGGTGAGTAAATTGAGAACAAAATTTAGATTTTTGGGCAAACTATCCCAAGGAGTAAGCTCATGGTACCATAGTATTAATTTGTGCAGCTCTAATTAAATGATTAATATGTGTTTTGATTAATGATTTATTAAACTTCTTAATTCCATTTAAAAACGGTCTTCTGTGTCTTAAAACCACATCATTGGCAACCCCTCTCTCTCTCTCTCTCTCTCTCTCTCTCTCTTAAATTTTATAACAAATTACATTTATATTAATATACGATTAGCAATGTGTGACATTTTAGTCTCCACAGGATTCCACAGGTTAGTGATAAAATTTAAATTACTCTGTATATTCCTCATTTAAATAAAAATTTTGATTCCAGATTTTCAATGTGGCTTCTGACTGTATTTTTGTATCAAATTATATTCATAACCAGTTCATAGAGACAATAAAAGCTGAGACTTATCTTCCCACATGAACTTTGTGTTCAGCGATGACGTAATGCTGTTGACGTCCTGAATTATTTAGGTTTACTAGTGCCACCTGTTGGTTGACGAGACTTCGCATATTTTATTGATTTCCAAACTCCACACGTTTAGGTAAATATAAATTTTCACTGGTTACGGGTAGATTTTCGTTTCTTTTTCTTCTTTTATTGTCCTTTTTTTGTGTGGCTCACAGTGGTTTTAGCCTCAAGGATATTTTTTTCTGAGTAACAGTAGATCCATAAATGATTGTCTAGATCTTTGTCATATCGCTAGAGGGCAGTGTTACTCTTTGTCTCGTCTGATACAACATTCACTTCACTTTAATTCTTTTATTTTAAAACTGAAAGTGAAAATATTGACCGTCAGCAGCCGGAACAATGTCTAGATGACATTTCGTTAACACCGCGTTATAAATGTTACACGTTTTTCATTTCCTGCCTACATGCTTCCTACTGAGGCAGTGTCATTCCAATTTATATTATAGTGCTCTTCTGTTTTAGCATATTACCTGTTGTCTTAATGAAACACAATGTAACCACATTAATTTGTCCTCCCTTTCCCTCCAAGCACAGCTTAAATGTGCTCTGGCTGTAGGAGTAGAGTTGTGAGTGTTGATAGCAATTGGTCTTTTAACGAAAAGAGGATCTTTGGTAATTCCCTTCACACTATATGAGATAAGAGCAGACAAACAGACATTTAACCTCTGTCTTAAGGCAGCCATCCCCAACTGAGGCTGTTACCTGGGTTTAATAAGTAATACTGAGCTCGTTTTTTCTCTACTCATGGTCAAGGATCAAAATTTCTTCACCCACTTTAATCGAATCTGACAAGATAAGAGCTGAAAGATTTACAAGATGTGATTAGAACCGATCAAATAAACTGTGATTATTGCAACTTAATTTAATGGGTGACTAGAAAGTATGTGACAGATCGAAAGTGCAACAAGTGCATCATTAAGCTGCAGAAATTTAGCTGAAGTGAATCGAGTGCTTCAGAACGGCCGCAGTTTTCTATGTACGTGACCATGCAGAGGCTTATGTCCTAAAGCTATGCTCTGCTGCTGATTCCCAGAAGTGGGAGGGCAAGGGAGTCTAGATGCTTTTTTAGTTCAATAGGCCACACAGTTCAGTGACAACTGATGGATGAACATTATCAGATGCCAGCTGCTCCTTCCTTAATAATCCCTCAGTCACATTCCAAAGCTCTGTCCAACATGTTTCATATATATATATATATATATATATATATATATATATATATATATATTACGAAAAATGATAAAAGATTTTTAAAAAAATCCATATATACCTTTATGCAGTTAACACACTGACTTTTTTATCAGTTCTAGCTTTCCCGGGGAATTTAATCCATGACCTTGGCGTCGCTCTACTGTTTAAGCTAAAAGAAAGCATGTGTATATATATTTATATGTAAACATTTCTACATTTTTTACATGCATACATTTCCATTATACAGACACATTTACAGGCCACATACCCCTTGCACTTTTATGAGCATAGAACCTTGCACAGCACATTTATGCAAGATGTCACTGTTCAACAAAGCAGTTATGTGCACTGATTACCTTCAAAGACGGCCTGTGGAAAATATTAACCTTTTGTGTTAATGATGAATCTTTCGCGAAACCTCCTCACGGGCGAATCGCATTAAGATGAGAGGACTGGCCAAATCTTAAAAATAAGTCTAACAATTGCATGGCTCATCAGCCCCTCCATCCTATTCAAAAGAGTTTGGAAATCTATCAGATTTATATGAAAATGCAAACTCGAGCCATTCCATGTCCTACCCACTTTGCTATGGGATGCCATATTCAATCAACACTGAGACAGGCATGCTCACTTTATGGAGATCGATGTGCACTGGAATAGTCAATGCCACGGCCGTGACCCCCATGCGAAGCCTCGAAGTATGTTTGCGCTTTTTATTCCTAAAGATCTTTGATCATCTTTGAGAGGTGTGTCCATTTTGTTACCGTATGTGCATCTCTACAATGCAATCCACCCGAACACCATGTGTGTGTTTTTGTGAAAACATTTGTGCCTTTATGTGCAAGCGTGCATCTGCTTGTCGGCGTTGTGAACTGCTCTTTCCTGTATCCCTGGGGTCTTGCAGACTCCTCCACACCATCATCTTTTGCCGTATCCCACGGTTAATTAGAAGTCGCTGAGTAATATAAGGTTCCTTTAGAGCCTGCTGAATGAACCCGCTGATTAGCCCACAATGCCTCATTACGCTCGGCCTTGTCATTTGGGAATAAGCCATTCAGAGTTAAAGAGTTTACAGCCACTTCATCTCGGCATCCAGGTGTCACCATTCCAGTCCCGCGCTGACTGTACATTGAAGTTGATAAATGCTGTATACGCTGCAAGCTGAGCAGCTTTCAATGAGCCATTTATTCTGTGAAGAAGTTTTTGAAAGTCTGTAAGATTCTTTTCGAAATTGAAGGATGAGTTTGCGATAAAGTGCTGTACCCTTTCCTGCACTTTAATGCTCGGCAGTAAGCGAGAGCACAAGACTTGTCCTCATGAGAGATTCAGAGAAGTTTAAAACACTTCATGCACTTTTCAACCATATTTACATATTGTAATTGGTTGTAAATCGATATTTGGCAGTCATATTTGTTAGCACTGAAATCAAAAATGTGAACATAAACATTTGCATACTCTTATAACCTTCAAAAGCATGGGGAATGATCATATGGTGGGGTGTTATGAAGCCATGATGATTTCTGTAATATATTTACTCATCAGATGAGTCATGCAAATGAAGCGGTTCATTCAGACTGCAAATCTGCGGTCTCATGGGAAGTGCCGCCAGCGTGATGGCCCATGGCAATCAAATAATGAATAACAACAGTCAAATATTCTTTCATCCCCATAACCAAGCAGAATATGGATTACAAGTATGTGGTTACACACAGGTTTTTATAACTCTGGCAAACATTGGCCAAGAGAACACCTGTTTAGTACTCCTTGTGGATAAGTGTGAATTTGGTAGATTTCTACAAGTGTTGGGTCATGCAGAGAACTTCCAAAATTACATTGCACTCTGGATTCTGTCCAATCAGCAACCTGCACACAGTAAGGAACATCTCACGCACAATCTCGCATATCTTTCACATCTCTTCTTTTCAACACGTCTTGTGTACATTCAGATAGCTTTGTTTCCTGCTCAACTTGAACTGATATAAGAAAGTGCAGGTGTTACTGAAAGGATAAAAAGTTCTTCTCAGTGTGCTAGGAGAGAACAGAACACAAAGAAATACAATATGATGATCAATCTAAAACATAAGAACTTCCAAAGAGAATGGAAGTGTATATTGTTTTGAGATATTGAGGCTTTTTACACTGAAACTGCTAGGTTAGCTGAACCCAATGGAGTTTTGGTAGGGTTCTGACTCTTCAAATTAAGATGTAAAAACCCTAACAAAAGTTTTAAAAAAGTAAATGTATTATTTTACACTTAAAACAGGCTACATATATAACTATGCTAGTCTATTTTCTGAAATTACACGAATTCACGTTTAACGGTGACAGATAATACTGACAATTATTTTCACATTTCAAAAGTAACTGAATAATTGCGCACACTGACTGATTCAATTAATTTCAGTTAGCAAAATATAATTAGGCAGTGACATAACAGTCAATTTAATCATCCATCACCCTGGTGTAGGCGTTATGATTGTTCATTACAGTTGCATTCCCTTGAAATGTAATGAAAATGGCTTTTCTTCCCCGCGCTGAACAGCCTACATGTAGGCAGGATCAAATATTTGAGAAGGGCTCTTGATTGTCGTGAGATCATTCGTCGTCTGTCCAGTGGCTGCAATTGGTCGCAGGAACGTTTTTTTCCCCCGGACTCAAGACTGAAGGATGAAATGAGGTGCAGAGCTGAAGAGCTGAGGGAATGGGCGAATAAAGACAGACGAAATACGCACACAGAGAGCGCTGTGAGCCATCTGAGATCTGACTGACGCTGCGAGAAGATACGAGTGAAGTCTGACCATCACGAGACGCGGGAATTCGGATCACATTTAGATCAAGCGGATTTCTCTGAAGCGACTGGTGTGAAAGGTAAGACTGCTGTTACAATCTCTATTATCTGATGTGCGTTTGTTTAAACAATAGCCTACTGTGAGAATTACTTAAGATGCAGAATAGAAAATATATGCAATATATTTTTCACTGTTTTGCCACTTTTTTTGTATTGTTATGCAATTCCTTGAATATATTTCAGATAATTTAATGTATACTTTTTGAATTTTTTTTTAGTTAAAGTCATCTCTTACACAATCAACTTAAAAGTATGTTTAATTACATATATAGCAATAGCACAAATTTATATAGCCTATATTTTTACCTGTAAAATAATTCCCTGTAATTTACCTGTAAAATAATAATAACTGACGTAAATAGAAACTTTCAAATGTTCTTAAAACAGTTTTTTAATATAGTTTGTATAATTAAGTAGGTTTTCTGTTATTATTATTATTATTGCTAGTTATATTATATTATATAGTTATATTATATAATATTCTCTTTAACTGAGATAGAGAGAGAGAGAGAGAGAGAGAGAGAGAGAGAGATAGAGAGAGAGAATCATTGGGATGTCCCAGACACCTCCATTGCTCAAAGAATTTACTTGATGTATCCTTTATCTATTTTTAAATTTAGCGCTCTTCATCTTTACTGCGCTGTTGAGAATAGAACTGAAGCCAAGGTGAGCGCTTGATGTTTATTTCAGGATTCATCATTCAGTAGCAGGTAAACACACACACACACAGAGAAAGAGTGAGATGGACAAAGACAAGCAAGTGAATTTAACCATGCATTGTGGGCTTGTTAAAAAGGCTTCTCTTGTAGGCTTCTTGTATTTCTGAGATGAAATGCTCGGAGCCTTGATAGCATGCTTTTTATCCAAATTTACATAATAAAAAGCATGCTTTGAGATAAATTAATAGTGAAATGCTGATGGACAACCATGTACCATCCAAACAAGCTCTAATTTAAACGATATTCCATTTAAAAAGGCACATCATGATCAAGAACAACAATATATATAGAGAGGGAGAAGGAAAGAGAGAGAGAAGAAGCCATGTGTCACAACAACTAAGGAATACTGACTTACTGAACTACATACCATAGTCTGCAGCTAACCAGCATAATCTCTTGACCCTAATTTAGACCAGTGTTTAAGTTAAGTGGGGGTGCCCTCTTGAACAAGCCCGGGCGGCTTCCTCTCTAAACACACGTCAGCCTTCTTATCTGACATGAATGACAGGAGCCGTAGTGGCCTGCTTGTTCTCAGGAACAACAATGGTCCTCAGGAAGCACTTCTCGCTGGCTGTCCATCAAAACTCAACAAAGTCTTTACTGTTCTTGACCCGCAGAGACTTTCCCTCCTCCCTCTCTGTGTTTATGAAATCCCCCTGAGGCTACACAGCTTCACTGAATTCCTCCGCTCACTCTCTGCTTCTCTGCCTCCGTAGGTGCAGGGCAAGCATCACTCACACGGCTATAAGGATGCGGGTGTCGGGATCGAGGATTAAGCTGTGGTGTCCGCTTATCTCGCTGGCACTGATTCAGTTTCTCGCCCCTGTTTCGGCTCAAGGTAATTGCTGTCTTCATGGTTCTGAATTGGAATTTGCTCTGGTTTATTGGCTTTTGTGTGGCTGCATAAAATATGAAAATGTTGTCCTAATCATTTAATGCATAATTTAGTCACAATTGCCGGGTTACATTTGAATTTGACCCTTCATGCACCTTCAACTCTCCTAAGGGGACTCATTTTAGTATAACTTCTCTCAGTAAGAAAGTAAAAAGAGCTTAAGTGAGTCTTGAGGATTTTAGATGGGATAGAGATGTGGAAAAGCATTTAGTCTAACATCACAGGGGACCACAATGATAATATCCCTCAAGGCAGCTTAAAGGCTTAATTGGTTGCTTTGCTTGGAAGGAGTTTCACATTCCTCTCAGGCCCTGGAGTGAAAGGTGGAGCCTGGATCATCATCCGGAGTGGGAGGTTCTGTTCGGAAGATAAAGTTTGGATTACTCTTTGAATTTTACTTCTTCCCAGACCAGCAATTGTGTGATGGGCATGTATAGTCTTTAAATTTATGCCGCCTAGACAGGTTCTTTTCATCCCTCAAATCACTAAAAGCTTTTGGTGTCATTTTAAACTGCTCGTTGGTGCAGCGGAATGGGAATAAACAAACCAAAGACTTTTAGTTAAAGGAATATTCTGAGTTTAATACAAGTTAAGATGAATTGACAGCACTTGCGGCGTAATGTTGATTACCATGAAAGAGAATTTTGTCTTGTTGCTGCTTTTAAAAAAGCAAAAATCTGGGTTGTAATAAGGCACTTACAATAGAAGTGAATGGGGCCAATACATAAACGTTAAAATACACTTTAGTAGGGACCAATTCTCACTAATAACTATTTCCTTATTAGCATGCCTATTATTAGCATATTGGCTGTTTATTAGTACTTATAAAACATATTCTGCATGACCATATTATAATAATAATAAATATTCTCCATTCCTAATCCAACCCAATACCTAAACATAACAACTCCCTTACAAACTATTGATAAGCAGCAAATTATGAGTTTATTTAGGCAAAAGTCGTAATTAATGGTTAATTGGACCTTAAAATAAAGCACATTCTGTCTGAGGAGGGTGGAGTAGTTTTTTTTTTTTTTTAAGTAGGTTTAAGCGTGATTTGTAAACTAGTACATTTTGGTGTTTGAATCACATATCTAGCTTCATATGTACAGTATGGCTTTTCGGATATACAGTAGTAAGCTTGCTCTGTAGCTCGCCCGGTAAAGCATTGGACTTGCAAAATGAACAGCACTTTAAAAAGTCTGAATAAAGACTAAAAGACTTGTAGAAGCAAGCTAAAATTACATGGTTGCTTCAGCAAATTTGTTTTATCTGTTGTTTGATATCGGTTGGGTTAAGTGTAGGATTTCATGTAGGTGGTATGTTATTTTCAGAAGTGATAGAGCATTAATTATCCTGTTAGTGCCACTCCTCAGATATTCAATTTCTGAAATTCTGTGATACATAAAATTACCACTTTTACATTAATCTGTTCTGGAGAAAACTGAATGTGGCTTTTAGTGCACATTTAGGACATTTGAATTTGAAAATGTGCAAAGCATGCAAAAAATTATGAGCCTTAAATTTCTACTTCTATATCCTCCAAACATTTGCCCCAAATTCCCTATTTGCATTTTTTAAAGACAAAGGATGAGTTGAAATTACTATTTTTTGTAATTAACACTATGCCATAAATGCTATCAACTTCACTGAACTCAACTGAAGCTTTCAAACCTGCCATATTCCTATAAAAAATATGCAAAACCCACATTGCACTGTGGGTAATTTGTGGGTACTTGATGTGTTGGAGCAAAAATGATGGCAAATGCTGACAATGCCCTGCTGAGAATGAATGGGTAGAAGCAGGGAGTGATACAAAGCGGTATAATGAGACATTATGAAAGCGTTTTGGAATGGGCTGTATTGTGTGCATGATGAAGTTGTGGAAAAGTGAAACAAAAGAACTGAAGGTCAACCTTAAACAGTCTGTCTGAAAGCTTGTTAAATCTCCCAAGCAGTCAGACGCACAAAATAATTCACATTCACAGTTTTAACGTAATTGTTGTTTGGATTTACACAGGCAGTACATCTCATTAAAAAACCTTTAACTAAGCAATTTGTCTGTGTTTTTAACATTGGTGAGATGAGAAATGTAGCCAAGTCTCACGGATTTTCCTGCTTCTCAGATCTGTGTAAATTGACATCACATCCAACAGACTTAGACGATTGTAAAGTGCAGAATGTTTCTGACTGCTCCCGCTAAGTAGGCATTAATATTTTAATTCCTTTAACAGTGATTTTTGAGTTTGTAGAAAATAAATGTTCAAAACAAGTGCGGAGCCCTCTGACAGGTGAGTAATTGGAAGCACGATGATAAAAGGACGCAGTGGATTTTGGAGTAAGAACTCTGTGAGTGTCTCCAAAAGGATGAAAGATAACCACATCAAAGGCCTGCAGATTTGTGGGTGCGCGTTTCTAACATACAGACAGATACGGGACCTCCTGCTCGTATTTCTCTCGTTTCAAGTTACAAGTCAGCACTTGTCACCCTTAAACCACCATGGCCGTTGTTCCTTACCTCCCCCTCAATCTCTACAGGAGTCTATTTGGCACAAAACCTTTAATCACCAAGAGCCAGGAGACGTGGATACTGTACCTGGGTGTGCTAAGACAGTTTTTCCAAGAAATATTCTATGAAACTGTCACGGTACTGCTTCCAGAAATCTGTTGTTTTTTTCACGCCGATGAATATATTATGTTCTTCTTCGTTATTCATGGCTCGTGAGCAGAGTTTTAGCATTTCAACATTGTTGGAATTACTTTGAGTTGGGTGCAGACATTTTTCATGTCCGTCATGCAGTACTGAGCTGGCACAACAACCTGCTTTTCCCCTCTAAATTCGTACTACCAGGGTGGTTACTTTACACGCAGATGATCTGTTGTGAAAAATGTTCCAAATTCTCTGGATGGCTGGATCTATATCAGTGCTCATTTCATCCCACTCGTATGACTAAGAATTTTCACGGACACTTTGTATGAATAGAGTACAGTTTGGTGTTCCATAACTTTTTCAAAACTATAAAGGCACATATACTGTATAATTTTTTTTGTGAACTATGATATTAAAATTAAATTACATTTATGCATTTAGCAGGCGCTTTTATCCAAAGCGACTTACATTGCATTCAAGCTAACAATTTTCTCCTAACATGTGTTCCCTGGTGTTACAGTAAGGGTGTATGCTAACGTAGGAATAAAGCGCTCGAGGAGGGTCTTAAATCAAAAAGAGGAGTTTACTGAACATCGAAGGAGATAACAGACAATATACTACTGTACAACACATTAACATCATTACATCACAATACCTTAACTTATAATAATCACGGACGAGGAAGAACTGAACAGACAGGGTATTTGAGCACACAGGAGGTAATGAGGGAACTGGAGACAGGTGGGGAATAATCAATTAACTAAACAAGAACAGGAAAAAGACCAAATAAGGAAACAGACAGTCCATGAACGTAACAGTTCGCCCCCTCCCAGAACGGTGCATACTCGCACCGCAAGAGGAATACCAGCGGAGGGAGGGTGGGGGTTCTGGAGGCGGGCGGGGGGCAGGCAAGGGGTAGGACGAAGAGGGAGCAAGGAGCTGGGAACCAGGGTGGAGTGGATGGAGGGAGGAGCCCGGAGCAGGAGGAGCCAGATGGTCCTACAGAGACCAGCCAGGATGGAGATCCATGGTGGAGTCGACGGCGGGAGGAGCCATGGTAGAGAAGGGGCCGACGACACCAGGGGGCCGACAGATGGAGACAGCACCGGTGGGTGAGGAGCCCAAAATGGAGCAGCGCAGCCGCTGAGCCAGGGTGAAGCCGAGGATCCGGAGGGCCTAGGTGGAGCAGAAGGCTCAGGCGACCAAGGCGGAGGCGGGGCCCTGGAAGACCGCTGCAGAGCCGGAGTGACTGAGGATGGAGGTGGAACCAGAGGGAAGGAGGAGCCTGACAGAGCCGGAGGGATGGAGTGACGAGGTGAAGCCAGAGGAATGGAGTCCCGAGGCGGCGGATGGTCGACGACTGACCAAGGTGGAGCCGGAGGGACGAGGGAGCCCTGTGGAGCAGGTGGGATGCCAGGCCACAGTGGAGACGAGGGAAACAAGAGCCAAGGCGGAGCTGCTGGGTCGAAGGACCGAGGAGGAGTCCAGGGCTCGGAGGCTGAGACAGGGAATTCACACGCCAAGGCGGAGCTGGAGACTGGCAGTCCAGCGGCGAACCATCACGCCCAGATGGCGCTGACTGAGGGTGAGCTGCGGGACTGACTGGCACCAGCAGAGATGAGTTCGAGGAACTGGCTGGTCTAGGAGGAGTTGAGAGAGGAAGGATGGGAGGAAACACAGGATCAGGGCTGGACAGGGCCAGCAGAGAGACAGGAGGTACGGAGCTGGATTGAACCAGCAGAAGTGGAGCAGGGGAGCTGGCAGGTCTAGGAGGAGGTGGGAGAGGGAGGCTGGGAGGGAATACAGGAGATTCAGCGCTGGGCGGAACCAGCGGAGAAACAGAAAACTCAGGGCTGGGCGGAACCAGCGTAGAAACAGAAAACTCAGGGCTGGGCGGAACCAGCGGAGAAACAGAAAACTCAGGGCTGGGCGGAACCAGCGGAGAAACAGAAAACTCAGGGCTGGGCGGAACCAGCGGCGAAACAGAAAATTCAGGGCTGGGCGGAACCAGCGGAAATGGAGCAGAGGGACTGACTGGAGGAGGTGGGAGTGGGACACTGAGAGGGTATACAGGGGATCAGGGCTGGACGGAACCAGTGGAGAAACAGGGGATTCAGGAATTACCTCCATAGACCAGTCCATAAGGTCCATAAATTGCTCCATATCATTTCCAGAAACCGAAAACAGCTCACCCTCAGTCGCAGAAGTGTGGGCAGGGCTTTCCTCCACGCCCTCGATCTCCACTAACTCCCACGACGCACGGTGTTACCGGCTCACACACCTGGTCAGTCACGCTCTCGAGGTCCTGCTCCCAGTCGGTGAAAGGCTCGGGCTCTGCGGCTGCGGTGGGCTCTGGCTCCGTGCTGCGCGATGGTGGCTGGCTGGTCTCTGGTTCGGGAGCGGGGCTGGAGATATCCTCTTCGGCAGTGCAGATGGTAAATGTGGATCCATTTTTCTCCAGCACCCACTCCACGAAAGCGGCAAAATCCTCTCGGGGACCGTTCGCTGGTAGGTGTGCGGTCGGGGAAGTGGGTAAGGCACGCCAGATCGAGAAAGTCCCTGGTATGGTCCTCCAGCGAACGGTCCAGTTGCTCCAGGCATAGGAGTTGGACTGCTGGAATTGCCATTCCGGGAGAGGGAGGAAAACAAAAACCAAAAAGAAACAAAAACTTTTTTTGGGTCCGTGATTCTGTTACAGCAAGGGTGTATGCTAACGTAGGAATAAAGTGCTCGAGGAGGGTCTTAATCAAAAAGAGAAGTTTACTGAACATCGAAGGAGATAACAGACAATATACAACACATTAACATCATTACATCACAATACCTTAACTTACAATAATCACGGACGAGGAAGAACTGAACAGACAGGGTATTTGAGCACACAGGAGGTAATGAGGGAACTGGAGACAGGTGGGGATTAATCAATTAACTAAACAAGAACAGGAAAAAGACCAAATAAGGAAACAGACAGTCCATGAACGTAACAGCTGGGATATAATAATATAGAATAATAGATATAATAATAATTAAGTTAGGTATGTTGTTTTATTATAGACAAATTACCTTTGACTCTCTATACTTTATTCAGAGAGCAATATTTAAAATAACTGAATATTTATATTATTTAATGAATTTTTATTTACTCATGTGATCAAAAAAAAATAATTTCCATTATTATATTACTGCAGTTTTAACTGTCACATGATCAGAAATCATTCTAATATGTTAATTTTATCCTCAGGAAATATTTTGTATTATTAGCAATGATTTTAATAGCACAAACAGCTATTTAAAAAGAATATGTAAATTATATTTTGATGCATCCCCCCCCCCCCCCCCCCAAATCATTTGATGTAAAGTTTAAAAGTTTATAAGAACAGCATTTATTTATTTTAATGCTTCCTTGCTGGAAAAAAGTAGGCCTATTGATTTCTTAAAAAAATGTACAAACCCCAGCCTTTTGAATGGTAATGCACCTTTATACATTTAATCATTAATATTAGTGTTTGGTCATTTTAGCTGCTGTGAAAAAGAAAAAGTGGGATCATGTCTATGGCATAATGTAAAGATAAGTAAATAATATAGTTTATTCACACAGAAAATATATGTTTATCAATAACCACTATCAAACATTTGGTCCCAAACTAGCTAGCCCTTGCCCTAATCTTTCAGCCCTTTCACTTGCTACCTTGTTACCAGTTGGGTAGTTTCCACTTTTGAGGCACAGAAATGTGTTTCTATATACATTGATTGATGGAAATAAGTCATAGCTCCCAATAGACCCATACTGGACAGAGTGTGGAGTGAGTGTCTATGAGAAAGGAGATGTTCACCCCACAGGAAACCCAGCAGTGTTCTGTTCCTCAGGTTGGTGCACCTAGATCAGTTTAATGTTTTATCTCTGTCTCCTAAATGCCCTGTTTCCAATAGTATTGACCTCTGGGTTTTATTTTTTACTTATATTCCTTTTCTGTTTGTGCCAACATGGTTTCTTCATGTACTTTATGTAGCATCTTGATTTCTTTCTCTGAGCAGAACTGTGGCATGTGAACAACATTAGCACAGAGAAGCATTGATTAATCAAAGCATTGATTAATCAATGCCTTACATGTGATGTTTGGTTGTGGTGATTTCTCATAGGTCTAACACACAACAACTGATTATGGGTCAGAAGGGTTTATTTACTTTAGTAGAAAAATGTTAAGGATTGAATGATGAAATACGACCTCTAATCAGTTGTTTATGACTGTAGACACTCCTAAACTGAAGTAATATGCTTTTTTTTTTACTTTTTAAGACTTGTCTTCCTCTTCAACCTCATTGGTATTTAGGATGCTTTAGAAAATAGAAGAAAGCTACTCTTCTGACCTTTAAAAGTCACATTCTCTTCTCAATTACCGTCTTTTAATTTTTAATGAGACCATAACTCTCAGTTCATGATTTTGTGTGCATTATGTCGGATGGACAATTAAATAATAATATTAAATCACCTTACATTTCCTTAAATGAAATACCTTGCAAATTAGAATAACCTTAAATCGGACACAGAGTGAGAATATGACTTAAAACATACCTTTCTTTCGATTTGTATCCAAGTGCAATTTAAATGCTCATCTGAAAAATATTTTAAAGATTTATTTTATTAGAATTTGCACATTTTCAGTTTATAATTCCATTCTATTCTTGCAGTTCCAGCTCCGAGAAGACTTCGATTTAAAGTCCTGAGTGAAGGCAGGCTACTTGTCTCATGGAAGGAACCAAAAGGAGAATATGAAGGCTACAAATTTACATATAATAGTGAACCAGGTAAGAAGCAATGACAGTAATCCAGCGTTTTTATTTAGCTTGGATCTTTTGTGGTCTAGTGCTACTAGTGTATTAATAAATCTAGTGCTACTATATTGTATCCATACAGGTTGCTTTCTGTTAAATCTGTTATTATCTAAAACAGGCTCTGTTTTAGTCCTTTTCAGCTTTAGTTTTGTCTTTAAATGCATTCAGACTTTCTTCACTTCCCTCTGTGAGCTTCGACAGATGTATTTGTTAACCTTGCCAGATCTGAAGGACTCTTTGTTTCTTTACATATTTGACAATAGTCCTTGTCTGGGGCTTTGATACGGCTCCTGATAAGACAAAACAGCCAAGGTCACTCTCTGGTTTTATGTAAACCAGGTGCACTAGCCATCAGTTCTGTAAAATCACCTCTTTGTTAAACACTCACACTTCTCGGGCAACAATAAGCCATGTCCAAACTCATTGTTTCATAGAGCACATTCCCGAACTCTGTGTATTTTAGGTCTGGGGCCATAGAATAGATATTCATCAGCCGGTTCAGACGTTCCCAACAGATGGGAAAAGCACTTGTTTCAATTACAGCAGCTCATTTGCTGCGTTCCTATGTGCAAAGTGGCATTGATGGGCATGATAATTCTCTCTATCAGCCAGAATTGAGGTATTAAAGTGATGGAACAGGGTTGGATGAGGACAGGGGATAGTTAGCATCAGAGCGGGTCAATGCGACTCTTTTGTGATTGAGGTGAGGAATGTCTGGCTGCAGTACCTGGTCAGAATCGAGGAGGTCAGATGGAGGTCAGATGTCTGATCCAGCTGCTTGTATTTATGGTATCTGATGTCAGCTTTGTAAATGTCCAATCTCACAACAATATTGGCGTCCTAAAAAAGGGCTGCAAACCGAAAATGGCAAAGCTCCTAAAATGAAACATCTGACAACAAATGACTGTTTAAGTTGGAAAATTCCAGCACAATGATGCTGACAAAGTTTATGCACTGATTTGCAGCATAAATGCATTAGTCGAATTTAAATATTTTATTTTATATATGGTAATGTCTGATGTTCAAAGAGGCTGATAGCATAAAATCACCTTTTATTACTAAAGTGACAGATCAGAAAGAATATTTTATATGATGCAACATTGTTAGCTTCCATCCAAAACAGGTATACATAACTAATATATGACTACATAAGTGTCAGAGTTTCAAGCTAATTAGGTTTCAGTATTCTCTTACTGTATCTTCAAACCTATTAATATTAGAATAGCAGGTAAAGAGAAACAAATCAAATTTGACAAAATGTTTGATTAATTAAAGAAGGATCTCAAATAAGTGAGGCTTAATGAAATGCCATATATAGATGTACTAGAATGAAGGAATGGAGGATGGAGTTTCTCTAAATGATAAATAAGTAAATGGAATAGAGTTGTGCATGCATGTGTAAATGTTTATAATGATCATAGTCTGTATTTGATCCATTGTTTTACTATATTAGCAATTGTTGTGTTATTGATCGGAAAGATTATATTGTGTCATTAATTACAGCGCCCATAAACCTGCTGCAGTCTTTTAAAGGTTTGATCAATATTAATTAACATATCGTCTTCTCTAAAACAAAATCCCTCATGGACAACAACTGAATATAAGTTATATGAACTTGGGTGGGTGATTTAGCTGTTAATTTGTTCCAACTTGATGCTGTAATTCTAATAAACAATTGTATTTGCTTCATATAAATATCATTTTGGGGTCTTTTTGCTTGTTTGGAGAAACTGTTGTGTTAATTATGCTTTCCAAACAAAGCTAACAATTTTAAACAATAACCAATAATTGCTTAATTTTTTTTGTATTAATTTATACAACACAACTCTGAGAAAATGCATTTTTATTTACATATCACCATTACCAACCAGTCTGAAAATGTAATCATTTTACAAACTAAAAGTATGTGTGTGTGTGTGTGTGTGTGTATATATATATATATATATATATATATATATATATATATATATATATATATATATATATATATATATATATATATATATATATATATATATATATATATATATATAGCAGTTCTGGTTCATTTTCAAATATATAACAGCACAATAAAAGTAAAGTTATGGCTTTAAGTGATTCGCTTACTGAGTGAATCTGTTTCAAAGAGCTAACTAATGAGGCCGTTTTGTGAAAATGTTTGATTGACTCATCAAAAGAGCCATTCGTAAGGGTAATTTTTCATCAATCGGACATCTCAGTTTGTACTGTTCTTGTGCAGGAAAGACTGATGTGCACCCTAGCAAGATGATTTCACACAAAACCACATTCAGACTCACACAAAGTGCCCTTAGCCACAAGAAAATGAGAGAGAGAGAGATGTGAGAATGTGTTTAATCACTCTTGAAAAGGTATATTCTGGCGGTACTTTCCTTGCTTTAAAAGTTACATGTTTCCCCTTGAGCACAAAAAAATAAAAATAAACACAAGTTTTTCCATTTTAAGTATACGTATGTTCAGTAATAGATGTGGTCAAATATGAAAATAGAGTAAGTTATCAAATTTTGCATTGGGATTAAGTGCATATTGATTTCGCATCTATTTTTAGATGTAACTATAGACTATTTTTCCCTCAAATGCCCTTTGCTCCACTCTAAAAATCAAAGAGGGAAAGAAGATATTCGTATGCGACAAAGCAATTCTGTCCTTTGGTCTCGTTTAAACAAATGAGAATTGGAGCGCTTTGATGTTGTCGTGAGAACCGGTGACAGTTTGCTGTTTGCAGCAATCTTCTTTTACTTTTCTATGAAGTGTGATGTGCAAAGTCATCAGCAAACTGTGGTTCTCCAGTTCTGACTCCCTCTGCTCTGAGACTAACCCCAATCTTGCTCCCACTACTGCTGAATATGCAACTTCCACTCCCTTTCAATTGATCTCTCGGCAACCCGCAAGGATTTTAATCAGGATCATTGGTCAGGGATCTGAATTGCAGGGGCAGACTTCTTCATCACACTGAAGGACTGTGATATGAGTATGCCGCTGTTCAGGCATGACTGATTCAAATGCATTACATTTTGGCTGCACTTTTTAGTTTTGGGGGCTATTTTATTTTATTTTTAAAGGATATATCTTTAAAGGGATACTCCACACAAAAACAAAGCTTCTCTCATCATTTACTCACCCTTATGCTGTTCCAGGTATATAAGACTTTCTTCTATGGAGTAAGATTCCACCACAGATGGAATGTGGAACCCTCAAAGCGGATTCTTCAAAAACCACACAGAACAAGCACAACGGTAATCCAGACAACACCAGTTTGATGAATCAATGTCTTCTGAAGTGAAACTATTGACTAACTTTTTTAACTATAAACCATCATAAGATTATGCTTGATGGATAGCAAATGTCAGAGTTTATGTTTATGTTATTTCAAGTATGGTGATGTGACAGTTGGCTGGAAAAAATGGTTTATTGTTTAAAAAGTCAAAAATATTAGTGATTTTCTTTCACACCTGTCATTTTGCTTTCGAAAACGATTCATCAACTGGGTCTTATGGATTACAGTCATGTTCGTTTTGTGTGGTTTTTGAAATTTTCACTCAGTCACAGCATATGGGCTCACAGAGATTGATTATTTTCCTAAAATCCTCTGGTTTTGTTCATTTGACAAAAGAAAGCAGGCCAGTGCTATTCCTCCTCTGGCTCAGAGCAAAGCTACTTCGGACAGATTGTTTATAGGCTATTTTGGATATTATGTGTTTGCTTTTGCATTAGAGAACTTAGGATCAGTTTGGAAGTACTTTTAGATGTTGCTTTCTATCTATCTATCTATCTATCTATCTATCTATCTATCTATCTATCTATCTATCTATCTATCTATCTATCTATCTATCTATCTATCTATCTATCTATCTATCTATCTATCTATCTATCTGTCTGTCTGTCTGTCTGTCTGTCTGTCTGTCTGTCTGTCTGTTACATCATTACTCCAGTCATATGATTATTCAGAAATTATTGTAATATTCTGATTTGTTGCTCTAAAACATTATTATTATTATGTTGAAAACAGCTGAGTAGAATATTTTTTAGGTTTTTCTTTAATGAATAGAAAGTTCAGAAGAACAGAATTTATCTGAAATAGAAATCTTGTGTAACATTATAAATAGGGCTGGGCGATATGACGATATAAAATAGGATGGACTAAATTAAAAGTCTATCGATTCATATTGTGCTCTATCGTTTATTTCATGGTGTCGCAAAATACATTGTTTACGGCAATACGTTTTCATTATTTGAATGACGGCAATCTTACATGCATTACACAGGGATGCAGGCAGACGTGTGAAGAACAGCATGCGCTCGCTCGAAAACCTAATGTTTGCATGCATTTTTAAGCACTGCAGTTTAAACAACTGATTTTAGGCTGATGAAACACAAACAACAGGGCTGTGTGAAAGGAGTGTGTAAGCCGCGAATGAGCTGCTAATAGAGTTTGTGAGCATTTATGCCACTTTATTGGCTTTGAACGATTGCATAAACACTTATATGCTTCCAAATGCCAGTATCCTCATAAACACAGTTATTTAGGTCTTAAGGGAATGTAAACAGTTGCGAGAAAAAGCGCATATGTAACAGTATATTGGACCTGGACTTCTGTCTTAAAGGGGAAGCTGTCCAATATTCGTCTGCCATTCATGAAAATCTCTCACTGCTCTTGACTAAATCACTTTTGTAACTAGAATAAGAAGAAGATAAATAAATAAATAATGCTAATGATTATGCGTATCTATATATATATATAGATAGATAGATAGATAGATGGATGGATATAACTTACACAGTGAAGACTAATTCATTTACACAGTGTATTTCTTATTTATTGTAGTTTTTATTGTTTTTAGTCCTATTGCTTGTAATTAGTTTCTTGTTCTTATTTCATCACTGACTGTTTATGTATCTCCAGTGAGCTTGAGTTTTTTTTCTTTTTTTTTATTATTATTTTCTTGTATTAGTTATTTACATTGTTGAAAAGGATTATGAAAATTCATAATCATAAAAAACCTTATTAAAAGAAAAAATAACTATATCAAGATATATATCGTTATCGAGATATACAATTTCTCATATCGTGATATAAGATTTTGGTCATATCGCCCACCCCTAATTATAAATCCTTGCTGAATAAAAGTATTAATTTCTACCCCCCCGCCCCCAAATAAAAAAAATACAGAATTTTGAATCGGATAGTGTATGATGTTACAAAAGCTTTTTATTTCAGATACATGCTGAACTTTCTATTCATCAAAGAACCCTGAAAACATTTACTCAACTGTTTTAAATATTGATAATAATAATAATTGTTTCTTGATCAGCAATTCAGTATATTAGAGTGATTTCTGAAGGATTTAAATTAATAAAAAATGTAGTTTTAAACACAGGAATAAATTAAATTTTATAAAATCTATTCAAATAGAAACCAGTTATTTGAAATAGTATTTTCACAATAATATTACCTTTTGCTGTATTTTGTATCATATAAATGCAGGCTTGCATTGCAAAAAAAAAAAAAAAAAAAACATTTAACATTTAATCTTTTGACTGTATATATACAGTTATAGGATATCATGAAGTGATTCATTTATTCATTATTTTCCATGTTTTTATTCAGCAATAGCATTATCACTAAGAGCATTATTCCCTTCTGGCATTGCATCTAAAGAAATGCTTGGCAGTCAGACAATAAAGAACAGGCTTTGATAGGTTTTCTGAGTAGAAACAGACATTCGAGACAGTGCATACTAACCATTATCTCTGTGATTTCTCTGATTTGTGTCCGATGACAGGTGGGGAAACAACCGAGTTGCAAATTGCAAGGGGAGAGAATAAAGCAATAATAAAGGATTTTAATCCCAAGAAGGAGTATTCAGTCAAGGTTATAGCTGTGAGTGAAAACCTGCACAGCCGAGCACTTCAGGGAAAATATACCGGTATGAAATACCTTGTTTCTTTGAAGCAATCCCGCTGAAACCAATTGCAAGTGAAAATAATGTGTTTGAATTGTAGTCTCCTGTGAGCTTCAAGAAAACAATGAAAAAAATTAGTGCCTTGAAAATAACAGCATCGGTTTTACATATTGATACTGTGTATACAAATATACAGGGCTTACATGTTTAAGTTATTTATATACTGATATAAAAAATATTAGAAGATTTTAACTGACTGAGTATTTTGGACTTGTTTAATTCCTCATGTCTCTTCAGCAGAAGACCCGAGCAGTGATGGAGACACCACTCAACCTCAAAGACAGAAAGAACCAGGACCTGTGGATGAGGGCAATGAGATCTCAGGAGGTAAAGCCAAAGTTTAACCTCCCCAGATGTTTTTATTGATCAGACTTTTCTCTCTTTTACAGCTTAGGAGCCTTAAAGGGAAAGTTCACCCATAAGTAAAAATTAACCCTTGATTTACTTATCCTCAAGCCATCCCAGGTGTATATTACTTTTTAAAAGTGTAATCAGAGTTATATCAAAAATATGTCCTGGGTCTTCCAGGCTTTATAATGGCAATGAATGGGGGGCGAGATTTTGAAGCCCCAAAAAGTGCATCCATCTATTATAAAAGTACTCCAGATGACTCCGGGCAGTTAATAAAGTTAATAAAATAAGACAAATATTCATATTTAAAACTTCATATGTCAAATGCTGAAAAGCCACTCTCTCGTGAACATGTGTATGACAGTTAGCAGAAGCTAGAGATTAAGGTCTTTAAAGTTTTAATTATGGATATTTTTCTTAAACAAATGCATCACTTTGCTTCAGAAGGCCTTTATTAACCCCTCAGAGCCGTGTGAAGTACTTTTACTAAGGATAGATGCACTTTTTTGGTCTTTAAAATCCGAGTGGCAACCTCCCGCTCTCTCTCGTGAAGCCCATACGGAAGTGACTAAAACTTTACAGCAGAAAAAAACATTTATAGCCTGGTTCTAAAATTTATTTTGGTCAATGTAGCTAATTTTGCCCTTCATGACAACTGTGAGGGGGTTGAATTTTTTTATAACTCATCCGTTTAAATTATATTAAGACTTAAAGTTCTGCATAATTAAGGGCGTGGTCAACTGAGTGAAAGGTGGATTGCCGCTGCTGACACTGCCGTTGAGCTAGGTGGGCGTGGCTTCATCTGAGGAAGAACTATTTGTATAAGAAAACATAACTATTTTGCGAATTAGTAATTTAGTTTGAATTCATAGGATTTGATTTGTATGAAAACATATATATATAACGTGTTAAGATCCACCCCTAAACCTAACTGTGAGTGTGACGCAAGCATGAGATCGCACTTAATTGCTAACAAGTAAACTGGCTGTGAATTGGAATTGTGTGTATTGGTAAAAGTTCTGAAATTGATAGCTCAGATCAAGTTCTTCCTGTCCTTGCGAGAATTTGTTGGGACATATTAAAGTTCATATAAAAATCTCAAATTTTTGGAAAACTTTGGTATCTTGGGATATTTGAACACACATTGCGAACATGACGTTGAAGCTCTCAAGAAAACATGAGACTCTTTTTCTCAGGAGAAAACTTGCAAAACTTTCAATATGTTGTGTTCTCCATTCACTCATTTCAGAGACAACTGAGATATTAAAGACATATCTCTTGTGGTTCTTCTTTTAAATCGGCTCTTCTCTTGTGGGTCTTCCTTTTCAAAGTCACTTTTCCTTTTATCTTTCACTTTATAACATTATAAGCTATATGAATTTCTCTATACGTTCTTCTGAGACTTATTATTGCTGTATTTCCAGTGTGAGCTGCCCTCCTGTCAAGATATTTCAGCCGCGCCGCTGTCAATGATGTATAAGAATTGAAGCTGGCTGAAGATGCAGGGGGCATCTCTCTGTAGATCCCATCATCGCCGGTTTTTATGTCCCTGGCATGCTAAGGAAGTCAAAGTCAAAGATGATGTTCCTGTCTGAAAGTTTCTGCTGATGCCTCTCAGGGCCAGACCTTAGTATCTCAGTCCAGGCCAATATAACAGCAATTTGTTACAGTTCTGAGGGCATTAGTGTACACAAAGGAATAAATGCTGGAGTTTTGATCATAAAGCTATGTTACAAAGTATAGATGAAACCAAGGAGGTTGAATGTGAGGGAAAGGTTTCTGAACTCATGATTGACTGTGCAAGAGACGTGTTTCCAGCCCTTCTCAGTTGGCTTTTTGCTTGCCTCAAAAGAGAGATTCGGCTTTGTTTGGCCATGAACATTGATGTTTAGTGGGTGTAAAAACAGCCAAGGCTTCTTGGAGGCTGAAATGTGCTCTTGAGTGAAGCATTTAACTCGGGTCCCTCTGTAGGATGGCTTTTGTGCTACGTGGTCTCACATCTGTTGTTCAGAGTCTTTAATTTAGGACACCTCTGTGTGTCTGCCAAGTGGCAGAGGTTTGAAATTGGTACGGCTCACACAGACCTTAGCTGTCCTGTTTTCCTCTTCAGACAGTTGTCAGAGTTGGCAGGATTTGGCACACGGACTCCAAGTGGGTGGTGGAGCTCTGATTCTGTTCATTTCTGTTAAGAATGACTGCACGCTTTTATTATGACTGAGAACTAATTTGATTCTCTGCTTAAGATCTCATCAGCGCAGAATAACAATGAGATAATATTTCAAAACTTGATGATGGGAATTGCCACAAGAGGGTTATCACTGGCACAAGGCATATTCGGATAGATAGATTAAGTCCTGTGTGTGCTGGTGGAATGGAATTGTGGGCTATCCCAAAATCAGACTCTTCTTTGATGCTCCATCCCTGGGAATGTGTCTAAGCAGGCAGAGTTGAAAGTAAATGGCTAGGCTATCTGAGGATCCGTGCCATCAGTGTGGGTTGTGAAATGGCACTTTGAGCTCAACAAAAAGGTCAGATTTTTATATCTCTTCCCAGTCCTCTCATTCACAAATGAGCATTTCCAGAAGCAAATTGAAAGGTGGCATAAACACATAGCTGTTGCTTTTTATCTTCTCACCAAACAGGTCTTTATGGGATGTCTGTAATTGTGATTCTTTCTCAACATCTGTGGGTATATATGAGGCGGAAAAAAATAATTGTAGCTGGCTGTGCAAATTACAATTTTGCAGTCAAAAGAACAAACAAACACTTAAATGGCAAGCAGTAATTCTGATATATAGCTACTGCACATTTCCTGACTTTTCAGAAAATCAGTTGCTGCTAATTTATATTCATGAGCATTGAATCATTTTTTATTTTTATTTTTGGTCAGAACGACCTAACTTTTTTTCCTTTTAAGAATAATGAACACAGCAAGTATTCATTAATCAGATTTAATAAAAAGTAATTAATTTCCAAAAAAATAATAAGCACTAATTATTAATAGCAATAAATGTTTGTAAAGGGAAACAGGTCAATTTAGCTCAAAGGGAATCATTTAAGATTTTAAAGGGAATTTGAACAGAATCACTGTTTCATGGCTGATCACTGAGACACCCTGCGATTCACTGAACGAGCCGTTTAACATCAAATCTGCGCTGGATATTAATATCCAAACTATAGTGAAAACACTATCAATTAGCACAGTAACAAGATCGGCAGTTTAAGACATTAACTTGTAAGCACAAAACACAAGATACCCTTTTTTTTCAATATGAATAAGGCTTTATTAGATAAATCTAAGACATATAAACTAATCTAACACATAAACGCACGCACTCATACATTCACACAAGTTGCAGGAAGATCGAAAGTTAGGGAAAGATGAGTTTAAGAGAATGGAAATATGGAAACCCAAGTTTACAGCAATACGTTAAATTGCATAGACATGAACAACCATCAATCACTTAATTAGCCCTCGCATTGAGTTCCTCAATGAGGTTAAAATTATATTAGATACACCAGCACAAATGTCTGAAGGTACATTGCCTGTGTAAAGTTGTCGCTGATTGGCTGGAAGTTCAGTAGTCGCTGAAGTGACGTCTTGGGAAGCCCGTGGTTGGGCGTTGGCTGAAGACGCAGAGTTGTGTGGCTGATTGAAGTTGAACGGGCACTCGAGGTCAGGCGTCGGAGACTCGACGTTACAAAACTTAACTCAGAACACGAATCTCTCAAACGGAAAAGAAAAGAAGTAAAGTTTGACGAGACTAAGTTGTGTTTCTTCTCATCGTGGCTAAGTAGTAGCAGGCGTGCAGGCTGAAGCACGCTGGAACCGTGCTCAAAGAACAGTGACGACAAACAGCATGGCTAAAAGCTAAAGCTAAGAAGCAAAGCTAAAAGCTGGCATGACTGATAGCAAAAGCAAGGCTAGAACTAAAAGCCGACATGACTAATAGCAGAAGCATAGCTAGAGACTAAAAGCTGGCATGACTAGTAGCAGAAGCAAAGCTAACAACTAAAAGCAAGATTTTATGGTGTCCTGAGTATTTAAACTGGCCTGTTGGCCACACCTCAAATGTTGTCTTGACCAATCAGATATTGTCTTGGCTCGGGGGCATCATAAATCATATGTTTATCTTACCAAGCATGTGGTCCGAATTTTCCCGCTCTTGTAGGGTATAATTTTGGACATGATTCCTATAACACGAATATGATACATTTGATAAATATTTGATTGTCAGGCCTATTTCAAGCAAGCAGTTTCCATCACAAACATACCAAACATGATTATGAATCCTTAAGTTATCCCATAATTATTAAAAGACATACACAATAAGTGATTATAACATGATAGTCAAATGTGGCGGTTACATATAAATGAATATGGAGTGAAGCGATGGACTGATTCATTTATAAGTCTTTTTGAGTTCATTCTGGTCCATATATATGTACAAAAGACAGTTTATTTGCCATTCTCTTGACAAAGACTTCTGTGGAGACCAGAGGTTCAAAGCCCCCTTCCCCCTTAGGAATTTCAGTCTGGTTCTGTTAGGTGGGGGGAGGTCAATAGATCTTGTGTAGTACTCTCATGGGTTTATGCATGATGTCCGGCGTTGCTTATCAATTACGAACAACAAATTTGACAAATCTCTTCTCCGAATTGAAATTGTCAGTAATTGTTCTAGTGGTGTTAATGTTGAAAGCTGTTCTGTGAAAGCTTTGGTTGGTTGGTTATCTTGCTTGGGACTTGTGGCACAGAATGTTTTATGACTTCCTGAGGAATTTCTGATCGACTCTTTAATTTGTCTGGTTCGAGTCATTTCTGCTACAGTTTCTTGAGCACCAAATTAGCAGATAAGAATATTTTTTTAAACGTACAGTATGGGATTTTTGGCCACCAGGGGTCACTAAATCAAAATAATAACATAATACGTACTTTGATGACGTCGGGAAAGAGCGTGGGCTCATGGGAGTTGTCGGCATTGGAACATGCGCTCTGTCGCTCCCCACATTCTGCACTCATTCTAACTTAGTATTTTGACAATCACGTCTTTTCGAATGGAGAGATATATGAATTATCAGACCCCTATCAAATAATATTCCATCTAGCTAGTAGTAATATATGTTAAAAAACACGGTCACCTTTCGTTAATAATTATAATTACGTTTATACAATGATATCGAACAAGATAGTGAACTGCATTTGAAGCTACTTTATCCAGCTAGATATAGAACAAATGTGGATTTACTTTATACTATATATGAGAGCTAGTCCGTCTGCGTTTTACACAAGACATCATCGTTTTACAAAATATACGGATAGATACAGTTAGCTGAATGGATGCATACCTGTTTATTAGAATGCAAGCGAGTTCGGCATCTCTCTGTAGTTTCAGCTTGTCACGAAGCTCTCTCCATCTTGGAAATGCAGCTCCAATATTTACCCATGTCTTGTTTCTTCTCTTGTCCCAAAACCTTCTCGGGTCATTTATTTCACCCGTACGTTTGCGCTTCACAGAACGTGCAGGCAAAGCATAATCATGATCCATAACTAAGTTATTGATTGAAGTATAAATACTAATATAAACAATATAAATATAAAATATAATAGTCTCGATCAAGGCTAGCTTTTTCTTTTTTGTCTCTTCTTTGCTTCTGTTCACCTTTGTATTTGGCGTTCCACCGGGTTCCGCAGGAATTTACAATTTAGATAAACTAGAGGGGTCAAAGGTTATATGACGCCATAGACGGGCGACAAAACGGAAATAAAGAAACGTGCCGTGTCTTCTAATTAAACTATAATTTTCTCCGAATTTGAAAGTTTGTGGAAACTGTTGGGATAATGTAAGTACACAACTAAAAAAAATATATAACATAGATATAGTGATTTCTGCTATTTTTAAAGCAGAAAAATTACATATTGTGCCTTTAAGGAGCATGCGACACTGAAGACTCAAGTAATGGCTGCTGAAATTCTGCTTCCCACCACATGAATAAATACAATACGTATTTTAAATATACTGAAATAAAAAATATATATTAAATTGTAATAATATTTCATAATATTATATTTTTTACTGTGTTTTTATTTAAATGAATGCAGCCTTGATAAACATATGAAACATAAGATTTATTTTTGGCCTTTATTTCGGTAGGACAGTTGTTGCGAGAACAGGAAGTGAAGTGGGAGAGATGGAGCTGGGATCAGGAAAGGATCCTGAGCGTGTGTCTGTGTCAGAGCGCAGCCAACGAGGGCATCAGTTCCAACAAACATATGAGACAGTTTACAAAAAGCATTAAACCTTTTTCTGACCTCAAACTTATGGCATCAAGTGTTTTTGTGAATCAAATCTTTAGAATCTGTTCACCAGAAAGATTTGTTCACATTTGTTCAATGACTGTTTCTTCAGGTTTCATTGTTACACAAGTCAGTGGCAACAATTGAGCATCTTTTTGCCTTTATTTCGATAGTACATTTGGAGAGAAAGAGGGAAGTGAAGTGGGACTCAAACCTGGGTCGCCTGCAGCACAGCCATGTGTCGGAGTGCTGCCCATGAGGCCATCGACTCCAGCACAAATTAGCATCTCATGTGTGTTATGAGTCAAAAATCTGTTATTTTCATCTGCATACTTCAAATTTTGTGCATGATTTTACCAAGCTAGTTGAAATGAGTTTCACTAACGTCATCATGTCCTTTAAATTGTGTATGGTCATCAGTCATTTTTATCACTCAGTGTCTCAACCACACATAAAGTCAGTCAGTCTTTGAATGCAAAAATATGGTTTTAGTAAAAAGAAAGAAAGCGAGAAGGATTTGATCATTTTAAAGATTAAGTCAAAAACATTGATCAAAAATGATTGTTTAATGAAAAAGATATTAAGAATGCAACTTCCACTGTCTGGGCATGATAGTCTTTGTCTGGGCTCGTTGGAAAAGGCAGTGGGGGTCAACGGTCAGGTCTGTTTCACACAATCCCCTTTCTCCCACCCTCCCTGATAATAGTGTGGGAGGAAAGGTCTGATAATGGTCTTTTCTGAACTTTTTTTTTTTTGCCAGAGGGCAGGGCACTGGATAAGGTGAGAGGGCTGTTATTTAGGAATTCAGTACCTGAAGCCACTGTAATCTACAGAGAGATGATATCACTCCCTGAGAGAACCCAAGGTGAATGCATGGGGGACGCTTTGCTTCACCTCAAATGACCCTTTTTCTAATCGAAATCGGCCTTAGCTGATGGTATTTTAATGTGAGATTTTTTCGCACAGGGAGGCGCTTTTAATAAGCGATCATTGGTGTAGAACATTATTCTTGGAGGTGCTGTATAAGGTGCAGAGATGGCTGTCCTTTAAAGCGCTCCGCTGCCCTGCATTAGGGTGTGCGGCGCACTGGGAATGCTAATAATGTCTATTTTGGCTCCGGTCTCTGGTGGCAGGTTGCTGAGGTAGGCAGTGATAAGGACAATGCTCTGGATCTTCCTCACAAGGAGGAAGGAGCTCCAGGACTTTCTCTGAAGGAGACTTTTGGAGTGTGACGTCTTATCAGGCCCCGCGGCCCGCTGGTGGAGGGAGCCGATAGGCAGAGCGTTTGGCTACGATGAAGCAGCATGTCAAATTGCAGATAGGCCACTTTTCCGGTGTGTCAGCTGAACCACGTCTTAAATTTGAATGCTGTACACATCTGCCTGGAATACTTCTATATGTTGTTCTGCAATGTTGTTCCAGGAACAACAACATATATTACTACCTAAACCCAGGCAGTGATTGGTTCTTAATCAGGCACAATCAAGGACTATTGATCAAGGACATGGTCAGACATGATCACAGTGATTCTACAGTATAGTAAAGAAGGGGCTGTGTTTAAACACATATTAGTTAAGATACTATTTTTATAAGACATTGTGTTTAACAAATAATTTAATTATGTTTAAATAATTGTATTTAATAATAATAATTATTATTATAATTATTATTATTGGTAATGATGAAATTTTACTTATAGAATTTTGTGAGTCGGTTTTAATTCCTCTTAACAATTAGATTAAGAAGATTATAATCAATACGATTATTTTTGAGATAAAATATTTGAAAAACATGAATTACCATAATTTTGATCATATAGTAAACACTTTTGAAGTAATTAAGACTAAACAAACAAAAAATGATCTTTCCTTCATTCATTTTTATAATGTGCCACTGACAAAACAGCCAGAATACAGGTATGTATGTTTAACTAAGTTGTCATATAAAGAACGAATTAGTATGTACACTGGATTAATCCTCAAGTTAATTCTGTAAAGCTATATGTCTTAAATGCACTAAAAAATAAGATTAATTTGTTCAGGAGTCATTTAAACAACCCTAGTCATGCTGTATGGTTTGGATTCGTTTAAAATAACTTGCTCAAAAGAGTTGTTCATTTAAGAATTTTGATTCACTAAAATCAGATTCAATTTGTTGAATCTGACTGCACTAGTCAAGCTGAATGGATTTGATTCACTAAAAAGATCATACTCAAAAGAGTCATTCGTTAGAGTGTTTGACTAGACTGATGTATTGATTTTTTAGAATCTGTATGGTTTTGATTCACTAAAAGAACAGATTCAAATAAGCCCTTTGTTTGGGAATCTGACTGCACCGGTCACACAGTTCGTTTAAGAATCTGTACAATTTAGATTTTGATCCTCAAAAACAACCAACACCAAAGAGTCATTCATTTAAGAATCTGCAT
This sequence comes from Carassius carassius, assembly GCF_963082965.1. Classification (NCBI taxonomy): domain Eukaryota; kingdom Metazoa; phylum Chordata; class Actinopteri; order Cypriniformes; family Cyprinidae; genus Carassius; species Carassius carassius. The sequence goes on along the minus strand of NC_081769.1, from coordinate 15,587,232 downwards.
GCTATTGATTCACTACTATACAGATTCACAGGATTCATTTGCTTGTGAACCTGACTTCCGTGGTTGCTCTGTATGTTTTTGTTTCACTAAAAATAAATCACAAGGGTCATTTGTTGATATATATTCAAGCTGTACATTCAGTAGCTGTGTTGCATTGCTACTAAATAATAATAATGCAGGAAACATGTTTGCATCAACAATTTTATATACAAAAATAATGTCCCTCAAACACAATCATCTAGTACACTAGGACTATTTCTCTGTTTAAAATGCCAGTCTTATCACTCGTTCAGTGCTGCAGCCGTGCCCTCTTAATCTTCTGCTGATTAACTGAGTATATGTGGAATCTGTTTTGTGATTAATTTGTAGTAGCACTGGTGTAATCATGTCAGCCATATTGCAAGAGAGATCGCTGATCTTTGCAGTAACCAGATGTGAAACTAAAGCCATTACATTAACACCACACAGCTGTCCGCCTGTCCTTTCACCCATAAGCAAACAAACTCTAGATGGGCCAGCTGTCTATTAATGTCTGAGTGAATTTTTAATTACAACTTCAGTACTAGTTCAGGAAGTCCACAAAAGACCTGTTATAGGTATTAAGCAGAATCAGCATGAGTGAGGGATCAACTGCTGTTGACTTCATTTCAATAGTGCTGTTTCGGTTATGACCGTCTGGGGACCGGGGGTTTGGATTAAACTGAAGCTGTTAAGAGGTTTCTTTCCCCTCCAATCTAACATTAAGGACAAGTCAACGTCCAATCCCACAGCAAATTTTGGTTTCTATGACCCCTGTTTGTTTATTACTCTCCGTTACCAAAAGCTTTTGAGTTACTGTAGATGTTCCAGCTGGAAGAGAATGTAAATTACATCCTCCATACATGAGACTATTGCAGAGGGACGCCCTGGTTCATGCCTGATTTAATATCCCTTCCTGTAATTAAGAGAGAGAGGGCAGCTAAGGGCCAGTGAGGCACTGTTGTAATCATCAAGAGTTGGTATGATGCATGGAGAGCCGCATATTTAATCTCTCTCTCTCTCTCTCTCTCTCTGTATCTGTGTGTGCAAATCTGCATTTTCACATGGGGTCTCAGTGGGACGAAGAGTTAGCATTTATATTGGACGTTTCACATTGTCACATTGTCTCAATGTTTCTCTTCAAACACGTAGTGAGAAGATGTAGAGCAGATCCGACAGCTGGTAACATTGTCAGCAGTACATGATTGTGTCATTCTGATGATGAGGTTACTGATGTGAAAATGTATTGCTTAGGACAGATCTTTTTTTGTAGTATGTACCAATTGGAAGTGCATGTAAAAATATATACATTATATAATCAGTGTTTTGACTTGTTTTCCTGTAAAAAAAATAGATAAAAATACTTTATTTTTCATAAGATATTCAGAATTATTCTTACATAATATTTCTTGAAACACGTTTATTTTTTCTTACCCCATTAGCTGGGATCTACAGTATCTATCTATCTATCTATCTATCTATCTATCTATCTATCTATCTATCTATCTATCTATCTATCTATCTATCTATCTATCTATCTATCTATCTATCTATCTATCTATCTATCTATCTATCTATCTATCTATCTATTTATCTATCTATGTATCTGTCTGTCTGTCTGGCTGTCTGTCTGTCTGACTGTCTGTCTGTCTGGCTGTCTGTCTGTCTGACTGTCTGTCTGTCTGACTGTCTGTCTGTCTGTCTGACTGCCTGACTGTCTGTCTGTCTGTCTGTCTGTCTGTCTGTCTGTCTGTCTGCCTGCCTGTCTGACTGCCTGACTGCCTGACTGCCTGACTGTCTGTATGTCTGTCTGTCTGACTGACTGACTGACTGACTGTCTGTCAGTCTGTCTGTCTGTCTGACTGCCTGACTGTCTGTCTGTCTGTCTGTCTGTCTGACTGACTGTCTGTCAGTCTGTCTGTCTGTCTGACTGCCTGACTGTCTGTCTGTCTGTCTGACTGACTGTCTGTATGTCTGTCTGTCTGACTGACTGTCTGTCAGTCTGTCTGTCTGTCTGACTGCCTGACTGTCTGTCTGTCTGTCTGACTGACTGTCTGTCTGTCTGACTGTCTGTCTGTCTGTCTGACTGTCTGTCTCTCTGTCTGTCTGACTGACTGCCTGACTGTCTGTCTGTCTGTCTGTCTGCCTGTCTGACTGCCTGACTGTCTGACTGACTGCCTGTCTGTCTTTCTGTCTGTCTTTCTGTCTGACTGTCTGTCTGTGTCTGTCTGCCTGTCTGTCTGTCTGTCTGTCTGTCTGTCTGTCTGTCTGTCTGACTGTCTGTCAGTCTGTCTGTCTGTCTGTCTGTCTGTCTGTCTTATTGAAAATCCTGACTGTCTTTGTCTCCTTGTTCCCTGACCAACTCTGTCCAATTTTGTTTCCTTTTGCATTCTTTTTTTTTCATTTTGCTCAAGTCAACATCCCCATTCACCTCTCACCTTGCATGTGATCTGCGGGATGTCTGATGCGCGCTAATGAAAGTCTCAGCTCAGGTGTTTGATATTTACAACACACTGCTCTAGTGAGGTAATAAAACCTCCGCTCCAGTGCCGCCCACCGGGGGGAATCGGTAATAATCCAGCGGGGCATAACTCTGAATATATGTGTGGAGCTTGTCCTCTGCACAAGCACCATTAGGCATCTGGGAGTATGATGTGTTGGTCCCTCTCCGTGAATTCATACGCCTGGGAGGAGAGCTTGGCAGCGATTCAAGGTCATTAAGATTTTAAATCTTGGATGAAATTGTCTTTAGGGAACAATCCAACATGATAATAAAAAGAAATTTGTGTTGAAACACTGCAAAATTATTGTTCTTGGTTTCCAGTAAAAATATGTAAATGTCCTTAAAATATATTTTTTTTGTGAGAACAAAAATTTTTTTGTTTCTTTTAAATGTTTATGTATAAATAAAAAAATAAATAAATCAAAATGTAATAAAGTTGAAACCATTGCTATTTTTTCTATATCTATCTATCTATTATTATATTATATTTTCTGTGCAGTTGTTATTACAATTATTTTTGATAATTGAAATAAAGCTGAAATAATTTAGAATTGAATTAGAAATTAGAAATGTTGCCTTGGTAGCTAACTAAAATTAAAAGTTGAGGTAGGAAAAAAAAAGAAAATAAACTGAAATGAAGGTAACAATTAAATGAATAAAATAAAATGACTAAAATGAAAAAATGGAAATATAAAAAAGTAATTGAAAACATTAATAAACAATATAATAGTATATAAATAATACTAAAATAACACATATCTAATATCTTATACATTTATTTGTATGTAAATAAGGTTTTTGTAGATTTTTTAAATTTTTATTGAAGAACAACACAAAAAGAATTCAATTTAGATTAAGAAATTGAGCTTTTGCAACATACAGATTGAAGCTGACTTGTTTCTTTTCAAAGAGCAAAAATTCTCATTATATTTTAAAAGATATAGTGCCCAAAATGGGGGCAACCCTTGAAACGGCTGTTTAAAGCTGTGTTGGGCGGCTAATGGATGACTCAATAAAGAGTTCTCCTCTGACACCTCACCCATATAAAGTGCCAGCGCTTGAGGCCTCAGGGAAGGCACAATGCGAGGGCAAACTGATATTTTCATAACATCTGCCAAACCATTGCGGGGAAGCACACTCAAGCTCTAAAATGTATCGCCACATTAATCTCCAGTGTTATCATTTATTTAGGCCCTGCCCTCCTTCAGGATTTAGTAGTGCCTCTGGTCATTTTTTCCAAGGACTGTTTTTTTATGATGCACATAGAGTTTTGGTGTGGTGTGTTGTGGGTTGGTTTGACTGGCAATTGCTGAAACACAGAGTTGGTTAATAGTGGCTCTTGTGGGATAGCGATCCTCTGTCCTGCCCTTCACCCGCACATGAGAAGAAGGTCAGAGATCAAACTGCACTGAAGCTTCTGAACATGAAAAGTAGTTCACTCATTACAGCAGAGGACACTGAGGTGGGCTTCTCTCGCTCTTTGTTTCTCATCCACATTCTCTCCCTCTCTGGCAAAAATTCCCCATGCTCACATTTCAAAGTCTTGCACTAAATGCTAAAGTGTGACATCTCTCAAATCTGTTGCTGCTTTTAGACTGCACCCTGTCTGGCCTATAGCTTAATGAAAATGAGTGCTAATTAACCCCTGTGAGAATCGCCCATAATGGCTGTTGGGGATGTGCCAGTAAAATTGATATATTGTATGACTGCAACATGATGATGTAATGGGGTACAAGTAATGGATAATGTACAGTCAGATGGTCATTATCACAAAACGACCCCCAACAGGGTGATCAAGACCTCAGCATGAAGTAGCAGGGTTTATGCAGCTCTTAAAAAAGACTTAAAAAGTCTTAATTCACACAATTCTGAGGTTATGAAGGTTTTACATCAGAGCAGACAGTCTTAAATTCATGTAGTCATAACGTTAAACATTGCATACAAAATTAAATTAATAGTTACACTTTAGTATAGGGACTAATTCTCACTATTACTTATTAGCGGACATATTTCTAGCATATTTGCTATATTTTAAAACAAGAAAAAACATCTTTCAATGGGGTAATAAAACTTGTTCCTGCTTTTGAATTAAGTAGATTTTTGTTAGGCCACAGGCAGATAACTTTTCCTGTTGTAACCACAAATGACAACTCGATCAATTTCTCATAAAATAAGGCTTTTTAACTTTTTTGTTTTGCTTCTCAAATAAATATATCTTGAGTTTAGACATTTCCACTGGAAAATATGACAAAAATATAGAGGATACCATCACTTTTGCAGAGTGGACAGAAGGTAGAGTAATAGTTATTTCAGTATATAAATTCTGTAAAATGAACTGAAATCTAATGGAGAACTGTTGAATTTAGTATTTTCAAACTATGAAGCATTGCTAATACAAGACATTTACATTTAGAGACATACTGACATATTGTGTTCCATTAAATTTATTCCTTAATTTTTATTTACACACACAAACACACGCACACACGCACGCACGCACACACACACACACACACACGCACGCACGCACGCACACACACACACACACACACACACACACAAAATTAAGTTCTTAAAAAGTCCCAACTTTCCTTTCATAAACATACCTTCATGAGTAGACAAATCCTGTATTATCATGGATGGGTTAAGTTTACTTTGATGAGCTGAGGGTATATTGTCCAACTTACCTGAAAGCTACTTACCTAAAAGATAGATATATGAGGAACTACACAAGCATATTGTAGGTGTAGGACATAGGTACTACAACCTAGGGCTGGGTGATATGGAGCAAAAAAATATCTCGATATATTTTTCTTTATCTCGATATACAATATATATCTCGATATCTTTACAGGAAAAATAACCCCCCAAAAACTACTGCAAAAAAAAAAAAGCCAAATATTACGTTTAGGGCCCTATGAAACGTTTTATTTTATTCTTCACCATATGTTTTATTGTTACATAATTCTGTGTTTTAGCATGTGAAATTTTTTAAATCCAAAAAAACTACGTAATTAGTTACAAAAAAATCTTATAATTGCCTTATGTGGAATGTTTTTTTCCCTTCAGAAATTCTGTGTATTTACATTTTTCTGGTTATCAAATGAAGGCATAAAACATTCATTTAATTTATCTTTTAATTATTTAAAATTAAGCAAACTTTATTTTTTGGTAAAGGGGATTTACTATTAAAAATAAAACATGGAAGAAATGTTGTGTGATTATTCCCTAAAAAATTATGTTCGTTTCATTTTAATAGTAGTAGTAGTGGGCTATGTACATTCTGCTGAACAATAGTAATAGATTTCTGTCAAATACTTTTATTTTGATGAGTTTACCGTTACAGTTCTGTGTATGTGATACTACTGTGTGTGATATGAGCTATTTTTACTCAAATCAAACGGTCAGATGCTCTTGAAGTGACTCTCAGTGCAGTTCTGGAGATGTTTTTCATGTGTTCACGTCTCTATTTAGTGAGAGGAAAGACGCTGAAATCAGCGCGAGCGTCACGCGCGCTTCCGTGTGTTTAATGAATGAAGACGCTAGTTTCATTAACATTAACACAGACACTCAGAACATGCAGGATTCATATTTAAATAGACTTTTCCGGGTTAATATTTGCAGATATTAGTCCATATCGCGATTTGATGTAAGTGCATGACCTACTTTTGTTTAATTCATTCAAAATTTGACAAATTCCGTGACATTCCGCTTTAAACTGTAAATTCCGTTTTTATGACTGGATTCCACGATTCCGTCCGCGTTTTCTGCATCGCTGAAATCATTGGGCCCTACAGTAGACATCTGCCTGCCGTTCGCCCTACACCTTAAAACCGAAGTATCTCCATATAATGGAGCCAGTTGTCCTTTTTTTTTAAACTTTTTTTTGTAGACTAGTTCTCTACACGCGAGGGGAGAGGGGACAAAAGCAAGGAGGCGGGGGGCGAGCGAGCGGTGGCGAGCACAGCACAGAGAAGGCAAACAAGCAAAGCGGCGGAATCGGAATTAAATATAAACAATATATCGATATATACGATATGTCAGAATCCATATCGTGTTTAAAAAATATCTCGATATATTTTAAATATCGAGATATCGCCCACCCCTACTACAACCCCCCCATCCCCCGCCCCGTCTTGCATTTCAGCCTCTGTAAAAATCTGTGATTAACTCAGCTGTATGCACTCTTGTAAATCTGACACTCTTAACATTGCCGCAGTAAGTTATCTGAGATGATTTCCCTCCATATTCTCCCCTTTCCAGTAGTCAAAAAACTTCAAAGATCGTTGCATTAAGTATTACTTATTCCTCACACTGGCAGACCCAGTAGCTAACATAGAGTGGCAATATTCAGAGCACTGCCTCACACACAGCTGTCACACACTTCATCTTTCATCCAAAGTTCGCAAATGCTTTTCATTCTAATAAAATACAATAAAATGCAACCAAATACAGCACCATTACTGATAAACACTTATTGAAAAACGTACAAAGTTGTCAGTAGAGCAAGATTCAAACTTACAACATACACTTGGAGAGATAAAAGTCAGTGGAGTCCAAACAAGAATTGACTTTCATTGTGTGAACAGACGAAAACAAGAAAAAAAAAACATTAACTGAAAGTAAACGAAAGGAAAAGAAACAAAAACAACTAGACAAAACAAAACAAAACAAAACACATAAAGCAAGACAAAACACTGAACAATATGGAAATAAAAAACTAAACAAACACTTAACTAACAACAAAAAATTCAGAATTAAGTATGTCAGAAAGTTGTATAATAAAGCAATTTAGGCCCCAGATTCCAACACTTACGGGACAAAAAAACAAAAACAAAAAAGGGTGCATGGTTACTTCTAAAGGGTGCATGTTGGTACCTTAAAGGTATATATTAGTACCTAAAGTTTACATGTTAGTACCTAAATGATACATATCATTACCACTCCAGTAACAGCTTTTGTAGCTTTTTTTTTTTTTGTGAGAGTGAACACATCTCTAATAGGCTCTCTGCAGTTTGCCTGCTTAAAGTTAAATCAGAGAAAGTGTACTACTTTGCTATGTTACTTGAAATATGTACAGTTTAGAGTCACTGGGTGTTTTATAATGTTCGTAAATGGTGAGATTGATGTAAATTATTGAAAAATCTGAACACGATACGGTCTGAAGTATTGATTATCCATCTGCATGGGCGTTATACCCAACAGAGGCTCATTGTCTGAAATAAACTTCTAGAAGTTATAAAAGTTCTGTTGACCATCGATCTCAGCATGTGATGCAACTATCTTCATCTAGCTTTGACAAGCTGAGACAGGCTGTCTTCGTAGCCCCGATTATCCAAACTGTAGGTTTCTGTTTTATATTTATTTGTAGCTATATCATCACTTCTCCTTGTGTGAGAGCCTGTTAGCAGATGCTGTATATAGTGTGTTGCTGAAGGGCAGTTTGGAAATTAGCGGTGACATGTTCAAAGTGTCTAGAGGCCTTTCAGTCTGTGCCTCTTCCCACACAAACCCCAGACGGAGTGTAAAACAATCCCTCCAGCCCAGACACAGCCCAAAGCCTGCGCTTCAGTAAAAATTCTGCTTGAGAATAATAGAAGCATCCAAAAATTTTATAAATATCAGACAGAATTACAACACAGTCAATTTCATTCCCAGATCAATGGAGGCCCCATAATAAATCATCTTCATGTCTGGGAGAAATGGTCATTTAAAAAAAAAAAAAGAGCTTGTAAAGAAGCCGTGGACTGCAAACCATATTAATGATTGAAATTCTTACTTTAAAGGACTGAATTCTTTGAACTTGTATGGAAGATATTATATTGGACAGCCTTATTTGGCCATTCTCAGAAGGAGGCTTAGAGGCATCTGATGATTTTTACATGACAGTGAACTCAACCCTAAGATTGGTCAGTAATCATGAATTCTGATTTGTCAGAAACTGAGCATGCATTCTTAGACGTGATGCACTTAAATGAACCAGTTAAATAATATGTAAAACAAAGCATGTAGGCTGTTTAGTGTGCAGACCGAGTGTGTTTGGTCTGGAGCTTCCTGACCTCTTTAGCGCTGAATAAGAATGAGAAACTAACAGGAGTGCTATGAGAATGAGAATAGTAATCATCACTGTTTTCAGCTGGTCTGCCTGGAGGAATCTAGATGTGGGCTGCATCAACGCTCCCACTCGTCAACATCACAAATGCTCTTCTCCGCTCTCACAACTCCACTCCACACTGTAGGTTTGTGTCTTCTAGGGGTGAAGCACTAGGGGGCCCCGGGTCTGCATTGATCCACTTTTAGCCCACTCAACCAAAGTTAGTTGATTGGAATTAACATATGCACCTTTGCCCACTTGCATTACAAGCACATTTCTGAGACAGGATATGGTTTACTGTAGTTTTGGGTACGATTTCTTCACAAACAAATGTACATTTAAGTAGCTAGATAATAATGTCCTTGGAACCTGATCTGAGACCCGACCTGTTTGAGAGTGAGCATCCTGAACATCAGTCGCTTGATCGTCTGGTTCAATAGATGCAGATCTAAAATGGGACGCAATCCTCCATCCTTCTTTGGAACTATGAAGTACCGGCTCTAGAACCCTGACTCTCTGTCGTGAGGAGAGACCACCTTGATGGACTTTTACCTCAGGAGAGTGTGTTCACTTCCTGTTCCATAACCAGAGCTTGCTCGGGAACCACCTGCATGGGAGTAACCCCGTTGAACCGAGACGGAGGAGAAACTGGATTCTGTTGCCTCTTTCTATAGTGTGCAGGACCCATTGAGACTCATTTGGCAGTAGTTTCCATGCTGCTTAGTGGTCTACTAAGGGAATCAGTCTCTTGAGACTGACCTGTGGTGTAATCAGAACAGCTAGTAATGGTGGACTGTAATGGTGGACTGGCAGGAGACAACCGAACTAACCGTTCTAGAGACCTCCGCAGAGGTGGCGAGCCTCTCAGCACCGCTACGTTCCCGGGCGGTAACTGAGAGTGGTGCTCGCCGGAGACCGCTCTGCCCTGTAATGCTGGGAGGGTTGGCACGATGAGCTCCTGAGGGCACTGAGGCCAGATGGGCACTGTGTAATGCCGTGAACCCTGCTGCACCCCAGAGGGGACTGCCTTCATAAGCCCTGGGCCATTGGCGTCAGGGCTTTTTGGCCAAGGACCTCTTAGCCTTAAGGACGGTCCACAGATCCGGATTGGTCTTGGAGGCCCCCCACCCAGAGTGCTGCTTAGACCCACGGTTCTGTTTCTGTGTCTCCCTGTACGAGGAGCTGGTACTCGGCTGAGAATGCCTCTGCCCGGCAGCCTCCGGAACTAGAGAGCAACGAAGGAGGAACTGCTGGAATGCCGCCGCCTGATTGTGAGCTTCCTAGAATTAACAGCGTCGCCGAACAGGCCGGAGGACACAAGTGAGGCATCCATGAGGCAGATCCTATCTTTCTCCCTCATATCAGAAAGGGCCAGCCACAAATGTCTCTCTGCATCCACCATCCCTGTCTTAGATCGCCGAATGGCACGGGCAGTCTCTTTGGTTGCACAGAGAGACAAATCAGGGGTCCTCTTGAGCTCTGTAAGGGGCCGTTCACATATCGCGCCTAAAAAGGCGTGGAAAATGCTAGGCGCGCCGCTTTCTCCTTCTTTTCAAAGCACTCGGGCAGTTGCGCCCCTGAGACGTCTGCCTTTGCTAAGCAACCATGACGTGCTCTCTCCATGAAGACGCAGAAATTTCAGCAAAGGAAAAATGGATTTGCAGCTCTAAAAATCCCTTGCAAGCTCTGCTACTAAATTCATTTCAAAATGACAATCCTATGGTCAGCTGTTCCTTCATCTTGGCTGAGCTTTCAACGTTGTTACGGGAAAGGATGAAGCTGATTGGTTAGTTCTTGTCACATGACCCGCGGTGCGCTTGCGGCATTCTGAAAAGTTTAGATGTTTTTAACTCGATGCGGTGCGGACGCGCCTGGAAAAAAAGGGCACGTCGCACCGCGTGTTCCATTATGAGCGCGCATACCGCGCGCCTACATTGGAAATAACGAATTTGAGCGCGCAAAAGGCGCGATATGTGAACGGCCCCTAATATCCTCAGATTTTACGTGCTCATGCTCATCTAGTTCCTTCAGCAACAACGCTAGGTGTGCAGACACGCACCAGCCTGACCCGCTGCCGACTACCCCTTGCCCACCAGTGCTGAGGTAGTATGCAGCGACTTGGAGGGCAATGCTTCAAAGACAATGCCGAGCTGGGAGACAGATACCTGTGAGCGCCTGTTCAACCCATGGCATAGTTCTATAGCCACGCTCACTCATCCCTGTCACATTGCCGTAGTGATCAGAAGTGGGAATGAAGAGGCGGGCAAAAAAGGGCTTTGACCACGATTTACAAACCTCGGTGTGCAAATCAGGGAAAAAAGGCTATTCTGCGGTTCAGCCTTTTTCTCGGCGGGCCAATCGATGCTCAACTTGGCCACAGCATGAGTTACCACCTCCAAAAGCTCCTCATACTGGGGTGACTGAGAGGGCGAATCCACATCGATGCCTACCACATCAACTTCCCCGGAGGAAGACAGGTAAAGCGTTGAGCCTGCTCCCCGGAGGTTTTTTTTTTTTTTGAGAAAAATATAATAAAAGCACTGTGATAATGTTGTGATCTTTTTTTTTTAATCCTTCCTTGCTAAAAGTATACATTTTATAATTTTTTTTAAAATTTAATTAAAGTAAATTTTTGAACAGCACTGTGTATCAAAAACGGTAGTAAATGTACTTGCTGATAATAACTACTATGGTGCAGACATATTACGCGTCCCAAAAACGTATCTGACTTGTTTCAGACTGCCTTGATATTGTGTATCTCAGTGCCAAATCAGTATGTAATACAGACAATTAATAGTCATGAGCTCAGCCTCATCCATGTAGTGATATCACACCTCGCCCGCCTTCTGTCTCCTCAATCTAAATCTTGTTCCACTCCTCACAGCCCTCTGTGTTTAAACTCTGATTCACCTTTTTATATTTCTTGCCACTTCACGTCCCATTAAGAGACGAGATGACATGCTTAATTGTCTTAAAGGCCTGTTTCAAGTTCTCCTGCCAAGTCTGGGAAGATGGTGGAATGGGTCAGAAAGAGTCTGCTTTCTGGAGTTCCCCAAAAGGCCCAGAAGAGCCCAGACTGTGGCATGCTATCTGTCCTTTCGGTTTATTTAGATGGAGTGGACTGATTAGCTTGTGTGCTCTTTAGAACAAAGGCACCCATTCTTCGGCCTGTGCATTGTTTGGCACTTGGCTATGTTGCTCCCAGAATCCTCTGCTGATGTCACAACCCATAGCATAGTTGGCATGGCCTGCAGTAGAGAGAGTGCTGAAGCATGAGAGAGGAATAATGCCGCCGTAATAAAATGCTCTGCAGAGGCTAGATAGATCAGCCGCTCTCCTCGCACTTTTTCAATAACCCCTGTTTGCATTCTTTAGGATATAAAAAAGTGGGAATAGAGGGGGAAATCTGTTGGTTAGAACTATTAACCTTAATGGGCGTTGAATGGTATTTAAACTTGCCCCTGAGAGACCCAGATGAGCTCTTCTAGTTTTATGTTTTATCGCACTGCCCACTTCACTTATTACAGGCCTTCTCTCTTATTGTTTCTGTCTCTTTGTTTTTCTCTCTCCTCTCTTTCCTGTTGATATGCCACTGTAGCTCAGATACAGTCTCAGAATTGTTCTCAGATACTTAGAAACTAATATGGTTTATGTGTATGTGCATGTGTATTATTATTTTTATCTTAAAATTTTTATAAAGTATTTTGCTTTACATGTGCTGTTGTGTGTATTGTTATATTACATTATATTATACTATATTATAGTTTTATAAAGTATTTTACAATAAATCCTGCATTATGTTTCCTTTAGTAAATAAGTAGTGAACATCTTGTAGTGAACATTTGCATATTTCAAGTGTTGCATATTTATTCATTTCAATTTGACAAACAATGTTGCATGGTTTAAAAAAAATGTAAATTAAAAATTAATTAATTAATTAAAAAATAAACATAGAATAGTTATTTTAAAATATAATATTTCACAATAGTACAGTTTTTTTTTTGTGTGTTTTTATAACTGTGAGCATTAAAGACTTTAAAAATATTCAATATCTTACTGATCCTTAACATTTGCATTATATTATATTATATTATATTATATTATATTATATTATATTATATTATATTATATTATATTATATTATATTATATTATATTATATTATATTATATTATAAAAAAAAATAAAACGTTGCCATTTAGAGTTTTAGGGGAAAATAAAATGTAATGGGCTTTCTACCCTGATTGTAGTGAGCATTGGAGACTGAAAAAAAAAAATAATAATAATAATAAATAAATAAATATTATATATATATATATATATATATATATATATATATATATATATTTAATTTAATTTAATTTAAAAATATTTAAAAGATATAAAAAGTTTGCCTTTTAGAGTTTTAGGGGAAAATGAAATCAGATGGGCTTTTTGAGATGAAGAACTTCTTGAATTTCCCATCCAGTTTGGGTGTGCTGTATTTCATAATAGCTACCCGTAGGTAGCACATGCATAATTATTTAGGTGATATTGTCAGCATATTAAGAACCACTCCAGATATCAAGCAGACTGCTATAACCCCAGGCTTACTATATCTTTGTCCCTTCAACATCCCTGTATTCCTTAATGACTTCACCTCAAAGAGAGTTAAAAGGTAACCAAAAAGACATGCTTGCAAAAAACTCATCATTATTCAGTGCCTCAAAAGAGTAAGAATTCTCTTTCCCCCCACATTAGTAGTCTAGACACCCCAGCGGCAAGGGAATGAAGATAGCTGACAAATTTCTGACATGAGGGATCTGACAGGAGCAGCAAGAGTGTCCATTCAGTAGTTAATCTTAATGTGCATTTAATAAGAACAATAAATGTGACCTGCCACGGGACCAGCTCGCAGACTCTCACCTCTAGTGAATATTTCACATGTCTGGAGATACTGCGGTACATGCACGTGACATTGAAGCCAAAATAGGCACAATTAATGGAGCTCTGCATGCATAGTGCATATATCATATCGCCGCTGCTTTGATTTTGCATTCATGAAGGATGCGAAGACTTGATTGCATTGTCTGTCGTGTTAATCTCATTCGCTTGTCTCTTCTTCTCTTCCTCCAGCATATGTTTGATTGAGAGCTCCCAGAGGACGTCCCGCAACCAAAAGAGAGCTTGTGCAGCCCAACAGCTGCAATCTGCAGCAGCTGCATTGCAGCAAGTGCTTCCACAGCATCCTATAGTAAACACATGACCTTTTAGGGTTTTCCAAGTTGACAACGAAGAGTCTGTTGCTTAGTAGATAAGTCCCGGGGCTCTTAGGGCTTAATGAATCGATGTTGCTGGATCGCTGATGGGTTTGATGAATCCTCACCCCTGAATCTCAGGATACAATCAGCCTCATGCTCTCAGATAGAGGAGCTCACATTGATTAGTGATACCGGGGCTCTCATTGGTTCACTGATAACAGCAGAAGGTACCTGTGTCTTGACTCTTTATGTAATGGCGTGGATCGAACTACGCTGCTATTCACAGACATAAATAGGCAGAGAGGAATTAAGAAGCACAGGAGTTAATTAAACAAATCTCGCAGCAATTGATTGGCGGGTTTATTGAGTGTTTTCTCAGCGACAAATCATTTCCTGTTGGTAAAACTAAACTGATTTGACAGACATGAACAATAATTTTGTCTGCCAAGATGTGCTTTTCCTGTAACTGTCTATACTGAGATGGTTCACCTGAAAAAAAGCCTTAATTTACTTACCCCCATGTTATTTCAAAGTAGTATGTTTTTTCATTCATGAAACATGAAAGGTGATGAGTATAATGAAGGTCAGACCCCCCAAACATCCCATAATTCACACTCTGGCTTTAAGTAAGAAATAGAAGGATTGGTCCCATTGATATGCTCATGAGAACTCATATCAGTATAATTTTTTTATCCAGGTCATAAAACTGTGCTTTTTTTTTTTTTTTTTTTTACAAATCAGAGATTTGGTTCTGAAGTTGTCTGTCTGATTCCAGTCCCAATACTTAGCAACTCCCTGGAATAATAGCTTATTTGGGAATAATACATTTAGTTCTGTGCCTCACACAAAAATTACATATGACTCACATGGAATATAAATTCTGTGGACTACTTTCTGGTCCTTATTCACTTCCAATACACTGAAAACATTTTTCACCTTTTATGTTCCATGCAATAATGACAATCAGGTTTGGAATGACATGAGTGTGAGTAAATAATAATACAATTAAAATTTTTTTGGATGAACTATCCCTTAAAAAATTAAATCACTCTCTTTTAAGCTTATGGAAATATGTCATTAGCAACAGATTAAGGACCTCAGTTGTCTACTCCTCACTGCCATCTTTGCGTCAGTGGATTTCTCTGTATTCATGTCCAGGACTAGTTGAGTTTGGATAATGTCCCTGTTCTGTATTTCAGCCTCTGTAGATGGTGCCAAACACTAATGCTCTTATAGACATGACTTGCATCATGCTATACGCTTTTGACGGCCAGTTCTTCTGTGAAAATAAATGATTGAGGGAGGAACAAAACAGACTCCCATGATACACTGCTGAGCTCTGTGGTCCTGCGCTCCTCAGATTTACTGCCTGTTCTGACACTTCATCACTTTACCCCCTCTGT
The DNA here is from genome assembly GCF_963082965.1 of Carassius carassius. Taxonomy (NCBI): domain Eukaryota; kingdom Metazoa; phylum Chordata; class Actinopteri; order Cypriniformes; family Cyprinidae; genus Carassius; species Carassius carassius. The sequence continues at coordinate 15,571,975 of NC_081769.1, read as the reverse complement.
GTATGGATATGTAGTTATTGCACAGTGGGATTGCCAGGAGTTACCATCACCCTTGCAGAGACGTTAACACACACATGATTTGTTGGAGTTCAAGATGCCATCACACTTGTCTCTAATCAGTGTGGATCCCAAAGCTGCTCGGTTAAAATTATGAGTAAAATGATTTAGCTTTTGTTGTGTTCATAAATCAAGCATGTTCTTCCCTGCCCTCTGATGAGACTTTGTGCAGTGACAAATTGGCTCAATAAAACTGTTCCTGCATCTCAGACTGCTGTGTAATTTGTGATATTCTGTTTGGGTTTGTTTGTTTTTTCAGAGGACTATGTTTTTGGATCTATAGATATGTGGGACTGTATACGTGCAACAATGTTCATTCTTTCTCTTTCTGTCTCTTTCTCTCTGTTCATCTCTCATAATCCAGCGGATCAGTTTGTCTGCACAACATCTGCCATTGCGGATATTGTCATCCTGGTCGATGGATCTTGGAGTATTGGGCGAATCAATTTCCATTTGGTTCGCATGTTTCTTGAAAACCTGGTCAATGCCTTTGATGTGGGAATAGACAAAACCCGGATTGGTGGGTTCGGTTAATGTATAGTGATGGATCATAAATTAATTTGCTTTTAATTTAGATCTGATCTGTAAAGTGTTATTGTGTTCCCTGAATGTGTTTGTGTGTGTGTGTTTTAGGACTGGCCCAGTACAGTGGCGATCCACGGATTGAGTGGCACTTGAATGGCTTCAGTACAAAAGATGCAGTAATAGATGCTGTCAAAAACCTGCCGTACAAGGGAGGCAACACTCTCACAGGTAATGTGCTGTGCATTTCCAGGCCTTTTCCATTGTTCTAGAGGCGCGGATATACTGTGGCTCGAAAAAGTGTTAGTTACTAGTCTCATCAGTGCATCAAAAGTACAAATCCAAAGCACAACATATTGTTAATGTAGGCATGACAATAACTAACTAAACCAGTATTTCATTTTTGTGTATATATTTTTTTCAGTGCAGAAACCTGCATTTTATATGCTAACTACCCAGTCCAACATTATCAGGCACTATAGTTGCTATTTAGTATTGTACTGTGGTAGAGCAAATTCATATATCACAACTTTATGTCTCACAGTGATTTTATTGCACATAATTGTGACTTACTATACTGTAATTGCAATTTTATATCTTACAGCCGTGACTTAGTTTCTTGTAATTGTAACTTATATTTCACAATTTTAACTTAGTTTCTTGTAATTTTAACTTTATATCTCATTGTGATTTAGGTTCTTGTAATTGAAAGTATATCTCAATTGTGACAGTTGCTTGTAATTGTGAGTTTATCTCACAATTGTGACAGTTTCTTGTAATTGTGAGTTTATCTCACAATTGTGACAGTTTCTTGTCATTGTAACTTTATATCTCACAATTGTGACTTAGTGTATTGTAATTGCAATTTTATATTTCACAATTAAGTCACAAAAGTGACTTAGGTTCTTGTATTTTAAAGTATATCTCACAACTGTGACTGTCTTGCAACTGTGATTTTATATCTCACAATTGACTTAATTTCTTGTAATTGTGATTTTATTTCTCATAACTGTGACTTTTGCTGCAATTGCAACTTTTTATTTGTGACTTTATTTCCTATGCTACAATTAAAAAACATTTTTATACAATAATTAACTTCTCCTTTTGTAATTGCAACTTAATGTTTCTGAAATCCGACTTCATATTTCAGAATTGCATCCTTATATCTCATAATTATGACTTTCTTGTCTATTTCATTTCTCACAATTGCGGCTTTATTTCTTTTAATTGTGACGTTATAGCTCACAGTGGTGACTATTACTCATCATTTCATTTTTGTATATTTTTTATACCTTTATAGCTCACAATTGTGATTTTTTTCTTGTATTAGTGATTTTATTTGTTGGACTGTAATTGCGACTTCACATTTTGGCTAATTAATGGCAACAATTAATGGCAACATTTTATATCACAATTGCAAATTCATACCTCAAAATTTCAACTTTATATCTCACAGTTGTGACTTTTTCTCAGAGGTGGGTAGAGTACCCAAAAACTGTACTCAAGTAAAAGTAAAAGTACTTCTAGAAATATTTACTCAAGTAAAGGTAAAAGTACTAGTCTTGAATAGTTACTTGAGTAAGAGTAAAAGAGTATCGGATAAAAAATCTACTCAAGTAGTTAGTTACTAGTTACTTTGGGTCATATATACTGAGCCTATTTTTATTTAGATATATAGATAAAATGTATGTAATATATGTGTGCGTGTATACATTTGTATATTTCATCAGCCTTTACTCCAATTTATGTAATTTAATATAAAACCCTGTCTGTTTACTTAGTAACAGATATAGGTGTCATGCCATAACATATTTTTAATACGACTGACTTTATATTAAATGTGAATTTAACATTAAAAGTTAATGTGATATAAATATCGCTACTAATCTTTCATTGTTCAGAAAGAGAGCAAATAACATTTACATTATCAAAGATCATTTTCACTGACAGTCTAGATTTCAAACACTCTCAGAAACTCCCATTAAAATCACTGAAACTGTTAACACTGTGAAATCAATATCTTAATTAAAGATTCGTACACACATCTGCACTGTTGTTTCTGATGAGAGAATTTGCCAGAAAGAGGTATTCAGTCAGCGAGCGAGTGAAGGAAGCACCGGCATTTTAGCGATGACTCATCGGAACGCCTCTGATTGGCCAATGCTTTAATAAGCTCAAAAGAATCATGTGTGATTGGTTATAATGCGCAGTGCTGTAAAAACGCATCTGTCTCTGGCTCAGCACCAGCAAACAATCACAGATCTGAATTTAGCAGCTGGACTTGCTGAACGTATTCGCACCGGTGTGATTGTATTAAAATTAATAAAATCTTAATCGGCTATTTTTTGTCTTTTGGAAGCTGCATTCAACTTGACTCCCCTCTGTTATAGGCCACACACGTACAACAAACTAATGTCACAGTGGTATCGTGTACTGTAATCGAATGTAGCCCAAGTTATTACCTTTTGAACAGTAGACAGCACACGCGGTGTTCATCTAATAAGGATCTCCATCGCTAGCAAATAATAGCCTTTGCAGATTTCAATTCAGTGCAGTTCCAGCCACGTTTTCAACGCTCTTTCTGTTCTTAAACGTTACAACTCTGAGTGAACCGCTTCAGAGATGCTCAGCGCGTGCGGCAGGGAACTGAACGACTCATTCAAACTGATTCATGAACCAATTCACTCATTTGCCAATTGGTTTGATCGAGCCTTTGAACAAAATTGACTCAAAAGAATGAATCATTCGCGAATGGGCATCGCTCATTGCCCAGAGAAAAGTAGACGGCGCGTTTGGAATAAACTGAAGCATTTATAACATTTATTGCATTAAGATAAAGTAACGAGAGGAGCGTCGCCCACAGTAACGAAGTAAAAGTACAGATTTTTCCCCAAAAATTTACTCAAGTAAGAGTATAAAGTACCCATCTTTAAATATACTCCGAAAAGTATTAGTTACCCCAAAAAATTACTCAAGTAAATGTAACGAAGTAAATGTAACTCGTTACTACCCACCTCTGCTTTTTCTCTAGTAACTTTATTTTATGAAACTCTTTCATTTACTATTTTGGTCTGGCTAGGTCTTGCTCTTACCTACATCCTGGAGAACAGCTTCAAACCCGAGTCTGGGGCACGTAGCGATGTTCCCAAAATTGGAATTCTGATAACCGACGGCAAATCCCAGGATGATGTTATCCCACCTGCTCAGACCCTGAGAAGTGCTGGAGTGGAGTTATTTGCCATTGGTATTTGAAAAATCCTCATGCATTTATTTTTTGTGTGTTCATCGAATTTAATGGATGCAGTATGTAAACAAAATGTCCATCCAGTGTTAAATAAACATCCTCAGGGCTGATTTAGACATGTTGCAGAGCTTTTCAGAAGTAATTTATGAATTTTTTCATTAATACGTATTTACAAAATCTGCCAAAAGATTGCAGACTGTCAACACTGAAGTTTTATCAACACAAGCTATTTATTTGAGGTATTCCAGAAAGCTGCGTGAATATGTGTGGTTGTGTGTAGGTGTGAAGAATGCTGATGAGAACGAGCTGAAGGCCATCGCCTCTGAACCAGAGGAAACACACGTTTATAATGTGGCAGACTTCAGCATCATGAGCACTATTGTAGAAGGTTTGACCAAAAAGATGTGTGACGGAGTGGAACAACAAGACAAAGATATTAAACGTGAGTGTTTTAATAGTTTGCTATTTAAACGTAGATACAGTATCTGATGTCTGATCTAAAGCCTCATGATTCCCTCATGATTGACAGGAGATTCTTCCACTGAAGAGACTGCATCTCCACCCCAGGACTTGGTCACTTCTGAGGTGACCACACACAGTTTCCGTGTCTCTTGGACTCATGCGTCTGGCAGTGTGGAAAAATATCGGGTTGTTTACCAACCAATTGGAGCAGATATTCTGGAAGAGGTGACCAATGCTCTATTGCAGCTTTCAAATATGCTACTCCGCTGTTAGCAATGCCACAAAATATCCTTCCACCTTGAAGGGATAGTTTACCAAAAAATACATTTCTGCTATCACTTCCTTACCTTTATGTCATTCCAAACCTGTATAAAATTCTTTCTTCTGTAGAACACAAAAGACCCATATAATGAAAGTCTACGAGGTTCAGAACAACATTTAACCCCATCGACTTTTATTGTATGGTCAAAAAACAACCTTCTGTTGTGTTCCCCAGATCAAATAAACAAGTACAAGTTTGGAACAACATGAGGTTCAAGAAAAGAATGCATTTTAGAAGATAGATGACTTTTTGTAATCTATCGTCAACTGATGTTCTCCAGATGTTCAACATCAGTCATTTTTGCGCTTTCTGTCTTAAAAATAAACCACAATTTGTTTGATATTATGTTATCAAGCGGAATGACAGTATTGCATTTTTAACTGTGGCTTAAATGTCAAAATACTTTTCAGTGGCTCTTTTATCTTTTGTTCTATTTCCATTTTTGTGATGGGTGTCAGCACAATACTATAAATATTATGTGCTGCACTTCGCCACATTATTAGTTTTGTGGCCCTATTTTTCATAACCATTCTGCAAACTGCTGTGCTAGGCATCACAAACCACTGTTGTCTTGCTGTACAGATTGTGGTGGGCGGCACGGAGAATTCAGTCGTCCTGCAGAATTTGAACTCTCTGACTGAATACGAGATTGCTGTGTTTGCTGTGTACCGCAGCGCAGCGAGTGGCGCTCTGAGAGGCAGCGAGATCACACGTGAGTCATATTCTAAACTTGCCACAACCAACCTTGACTACAAAACACTTCAAACACGATTTCACTGTAGAACAGTCATTACCCACAAACCACATGCCTATTTCTTTTTCCTAAATGCCCTTTTCTCTAATTCTATCATCACCTTCTAATACAGCATGTTTATTTCCTAACCACTACTTTTGAGCAGACGTGTGTCAGTCAACTCAAGAACACAGATCTGACTTCTAAAATGTTTAGTGTTTGATTAAGATGTTTAAAGTCTTTGGTTTGTGATAGAAGATTGTCGTAAAGACTGTTCATGTGTGCTCGTTCCAGAATGAAAACATTTTCTGCTTCCCTTCACACTCCATCAAAGTCACACTCTTCCCAGAATCCAACTCAGAACACACTTCTGATCTTTGCTAATCTTTTACACGCACATCTAAAACTGGAAAATACTCAAGACACAAAAACAAATAGTTTAATCAGTATTTTCCCCCCCAGTAAAGCAAAATTTAAATGAGAAGCGAAATTGTGTTAGATATTATAAGGTGTTTTCTAAAATAAAATTTGGATTTAAAATAGACTAAATAGAATGTAATGAATTAAAATAAATTATTTTTCCATTTCTTAAATAAAATTAAAAATATTCTTAAAAAAGATATTAAAATGTAACTTTAAGTGTAATTCAAAATGCATTTTATATATATATATATATATATACTGTTATTTTAGTCCAAATTTATTATACTACTTAAATAACAATGAAGATAAAATTAACTAAACATTGAATTAAGAATAAATTAAATCAACTGAGCTACATGTCAGCGAGCTGCCCACAAGGCCATTTGGCACTGACATTTTCAGTATTTTTACTGTAAAATAAGACAAAAATATGGATTTATAAAATGACTACAGTGTACGCATTCACACACATGCAAACACACACGAAAAACAGACCGTCTGTCTATGTTAAATATGGATGTCTGATTTGTATGTATGTGTGTATCTCAGTTGCTCTACCCACAGTGAGTGATCTCGAGGTGTACGATGTGACAGACAACAGCATGAGAGCCCGCTGGAGGGATGCAGAAGGGGCTTCTGGGTACATGATCCTTTACGCTCCACTGAGCAGTGAGAATACAGATGAAAGAGAGGTGAGGCTGCAAATTGTCTTTGTGAGTGTGCCTGTCTGTGTTTGAGAAAACGTAAAGCCCGCGCCAGCATGATGACACTTCTCCCAAAATAGTAGCTTTGCCGTTTCACTCTTTTCATGGGAGCTGTAAAAGAAGAATAACATTCATCACATTTGAGTTCCCTTGGTTGCACTTTGATCTGTGTTTCAGCAGCCTTTATGCTGCTCTAAAGGTGTTGCTGTTGTTTTTGGGATACAGCTAAAGGTGGACGAGTCGGTGACTGATGTGGGACTGACTGGAATGATTCCTGACACAGAGTACACCGTTACGGTCTATGCCTTGTTCAGAGAGGAGGCCAGTGATCCTGTTACTGTTCAGGAGACCACCAGTGAGTGTCCAAGCCAGTCTGTTTTAAATTTAAACATGCAATCAGTTTTCTTTCTATTTATGTTTTATGGTTCTATTTTGAATTCTGCAACACAGAATAATTAATAAACTATTAATTATTAATTAATAATTAATAAACACTAAAATGTGTTTAAAGGTGCTCCAAGTAATAGGGCTGGGTGGTATAGAAAATATTTCAGTATTTTCAGTCTTTTAATAATAATCAGTATGTGTGTATTTGTTTTGAAATGGCTTATGAGATCAAACATGATTTCATCAAAACAGTCATAGTAGCTGATTATATAAAAAATGTTGAATTTAAAGAGAAAACTTCTGTGAAGACAATCTGATTAAAGTTAATGAATTACACTGCAGTTAAAAAGTAACTAAAAGGTCACAATAAACACAAACAAAAAATACAAGTTCAAGGTACAATAAAAACAGTATTATTACAATTTAAAATAACTAAGTATTTAAAAAGAAAAAAATATAATAAAAAAGTAAAAGTATTATTATATTAAATAATAGTATGATATAATAATATAATAATAATATATATTTATACTGTATATATTAGGGGTGTAACGATACGCGTATTCGTATTGAACCGTTCGGTACGAGGCTTTCGGTTCGGTACGCGGTACGCATTATGGACCGAACGGTTCGTTGGGCTAATTAATTATATTTGGAAAATAAAAAAAAATTGTGAAATATAATGATATGCGTTCAACAAGGTAGCCCAATAACCCAAACGACGTAACAGGCAACGCCCCTGACACCCCCGAAGAAGAAAAAAACACCAACTTATATGTTTATGTTAGGCTACTCAGTCAGGCGCTCGCTCACTCAGTAATACACGCTGAAGGCTCGTTGCAAAATGGCCAATACGTTTAACAGACCGGAAATAGATGATCCTCCAATAACCAACAGGTCTGGTGTTTGGGTGAACTTTGGATAGTATTTTCACACAGGACGCGGTATGCGCGGCGCTGCGCTATAAAACCCATTCATCTCAATGGCTTGCTGTGTCATGGAGACATATCTCCATTCAAGGAACAACAGACTATGATAGAGCTACCGCTAAAAGTTTTTAAAACTCCGCCTACGCCATAGCGCAGCGCAGCGCAGCGCAAATCGCGTTGTATCTGAAGGGCAACGCTGAACCCAGCGGCAAGCGCCGCGCATACCGCGTCCTGTCTGAAAGGCCCATACTCTGTAGTGGAAAACGTAGGTTTTAAGAACATGCTTAATGTAATTGAGCCCAGTTACAATATTCCTTCACGAGCCCATTTCAGACAGACCGTAATTCCTGCTTTGTTCCAAAAAACATAAGCCCTATAGAGGACCAATTGAGTAAAAACACACTCAATATAAAGAGTTATAGAGTTCCATATAAAAAGTTACATCTTTGTATTTGTTCATAACTACTACAATAATGTAACATTTTCATTTTTTTATAAGGAGCTGTTTTTGTTTTATAGAGTATGCTGCTAAGAAAACACTATAGAAGATGGGTAAAGAATAGCTCCCTCATTGTTCAATGTAAAAAAAAAAAAAACATACTTTGTTAGTTTTAATAAATAAAACATTTTTTAAAAATCAAGGAAATTTATCTGCCAATTTTTTCTTTTTGCTGTATCTAAAACGTACCGAAGCGTACCGAACCGAACCGTGACACCAGTGTATTGTATCGAACCGAACCATGAATTTTGTCAACCGTTACACCCCTAGTATATATATATATATTTATATATTTATTTTAAATGATGGCAAAGTCATTACTCCAGTCTTGAGAAATCCTTTTAATATGTCGATCTGATTAAACAGTTTTTTTTATTATTATAATTTGATCAATTGAAAGTTCCAAAGAACAACATTTATTAGCATTTCTTATCACTTTTGATCAGTTTTAATACATCCTTACTGAATAAAAGTATAATTAAAGAATGAAATCGTACTAAATCCTACTGTATATACTTTTATATATGAAAAAGCAACAGTGAATTAAAACTGGCAGTTTGAACTGATTCATTAAAATGAACAAGTTTAACCAAAGCTTTTACCTGTACATCTCATTCTCTTGAGTTGCAAGACAAGGGCAGAACGTGTTTTTAGGAAAATTAATAATCAGTTAAAAAGCGCATCAAAATCATTGTGACTTTAATGTTGTAACAATGTCACTTAAATTTCAGTGTGTGTCAGTGATTGATCATTAGTCCTTGTCTTCCTGCAGTGTCCCTGAGACCTCCACGTAACCTGCGGGTCACTGAAGTTGACCACAGCTCTGTGCGGCTCAACTGGGACGCAGTGTCCAGAAAGGTTAAGGGCTACCGTGTCGTGTATATGAAGACAGATGGTGTTCAGACCAGTCAGGTGATCACTACAGCACAACCTACAATACATGACAAGCACTCGAACATGCTCTCATTCACTCTCACACTCAGCTAATCAGATCAAAATCTCACGATATTATAATATCGCGATATGAAGTCCACAATATGGTATTTATTGCGATATTACATTTTTTTTGTATGTTTTAAAGTTATATTCTCCTATCTAATGCACTTTAAGAGTGCATTAAGAGCTTTTATTAATAGTCCCAACCCATGTTTTTAACAAAGAAAACTTAAGTCAGAAAAAGTCTGAACTTTAAAGGGGACTCAGCCCTCTTTTTATTTGTGATGTACTGTCTCAGTCTAAATTACATTCACACTGCTGTTTTAGGAAGCCAAATCAATTAGATTATAATAACAGCAATAACATTAATAGCCATATATTGTTAAACAATTGCACTGTAAAAGAAATGAAATTAATATTTCATAAATATATTATTTTTGCTTTACACTAAAATAGGGAAAATACAAAACTTTTTTCTAATTTCTACACTTGAAAGAGATATTTTGAATTTGGACTGCATTTAAGCCGCTTGTTGTCAGCAATTCATATTGCATTTTTAAGCTTTTATTTGGACGGAAACAGCAGTAGAGCTTTTATTTTGAAGGAACATGTTTACAAAAACGACAAATCTAGTGAAATGCTGTAATCATCTGTGTCAAAAAGAAAGCATAACTGGTGGCTTTTGCATTCCCAAATGTGCGTTAGACTCACAGCACGTGAAATAAATGAGTTCAATGCATTCATTAAGTGTGAATGGAGATGTTCTGAGGGCAGAAAACAATGTGTGCACTTCACTTTGAAACTCACAGCGCAAACTTGATGAAGGGATTAAGCCATATTGTGCTTTTGGTTTAGTTCGTTTGACAGACTCTGCGCCAAAGCCAAATGGCCCAAAACACAATTTAAAGACCTTTTATTTTAAAATACGTTTAAATATATTTTGAAACTACACTTTTTGTGTAGTGTTATCATTTTATTTCATCATGTGACCATCGAGACAGTTTTGCTCCCTGCATTATATTTGCTGAATTTGCTGTGAATTTGCTATATTTGCTGTGTCATTATTATTTGTTTCTGTGCAGGTGGATTTGGTTCCAGTCACCAATGTGTACCTGAAGAACCTGTCACCCTTAACAGAGTACAGCGTGGAAGTTTTTGCTCTTTACGATGCTGGCCAATCAGAGGCGCTGAGTGGTAGATTCAATACAAGTAAGACAGTTTGATCCCTGCCAATGTTCTGCTTAAAATGTTTAAATGGGTGAATTCAGTAATTCTGTTTTTTTAAGGATGCCAGCATATGCTGGGCGGTAGGTGTGGATTTATGCAAATTCTTTTTCCAAGCCCAAAAGAGACAGGGCCCATTGGTATTCATTATCATGAGCTCGGAAAAAACAAATCTCATATACTTGCAGCAGTGCTGATTTAACATGTACATGTGTGTGCATATTTTGTCGTATTTTCCTCCTCCAAAAGAACTGACAATATTCGCCGCACACAGAGTCTGCAATTTACTCCAGCTGGAAAGCAGAAATGGATGCTTTCTCTGTTCTTGACAAAGCATCACTTTCTAGGCAGGCTGTTACCTTCAGTAATCATTGATTGGCTGCTGTAATCTGTAATAGATCTGAGCCTTCATTTCCTGAGATTCATTTGTTCCGTGGGTGTCCTGACATTGTCGTTGCAGTAATCAGGTTACATGGAGAAATTTCTAGGGAATGCGTTTGAATTTAAAATTGATTGTTATGGTAAATGCCGGTCGCTCTGTGGAAATGAGAAATTCAGGAATTCATTCACCGAATGAAAATTAAAAGATTAGTTCACCAAAAAATGATCATTTACTTGACTTAATGTCATGTCAAAGCCTTTCAAAGACTTTCATCTGTGGAACACAAAAGGAGCACACCACTTTTCATGTGTATCTATCTTGTTGCAAGGATGTTTACATATTTTACTGGAACACAAAACAAAAGGAAGTTATTCATATTAATTGCAGTTAACCACTGTTTTAGTTTGTAAGTAAACAATTCTGAACATAATTGTCAATAAAAAAAAGTAGTTTATTAAAACTTATATTGCTTGACCGTGTTTGATTTGATCTCATTCAGAGCTTGTGCCAGCTCCATTCAGACTGATGACATCAGAGGTGACATCAGAGAGTTTCCGGGTCAGCTGGTCACATCCTGCCAGAGATGTAGTGCTCTATAAGATGGCCTGGTCACCCACTGAAGGAGGACAAGAGATGGAGGTCAGTCAATTACAATAAAAAGAGTATGCAGTAGTCTAGCTCTGCTGATTGAAAAGCATCAGTGAAGAGCAGAAATCTTATGCAGTTTTACAGTTCGTCAATCTAAAATGGTAACTGTGCATTAAAAGCTGTCAACCATGTCAGTATGCAAATTAGCATTTGAACTTCTTTGCACAGTGCTTTTTTTATTTTAGTCGTGCATGCGCACCTGCGTACCGCTTATGTGCACCTCTGATAATAAGTAAGTGTTTCATGCTTATAAGACCTCTTAAAAATGAAATACATATATAAATAATTTGATCACTGGCAAAATATTACTATAATATAATGAAATATATTTTATGTGGCTTACAGAAGCATTTTGTCTGTTAGTGGAGACAAATGTTTTTTGGCAGTAGGATGGTGGAGTCATGCCATCTTCCAGCAGGAGCATGTGCTAACCAGCCAAACCCTGAACCCTTTGCATTGTGATTTACTTGTTGTTTTAAACATCCTTTTCTAGATGTTAGTTCCAACAAACTATATATGTTGGAAAAGAGAAAATGAAATATGAATTTTATGAGGTCCTTGAAAATGATTAATGAATCAATCAATACTTTCTCCTAACTCGGAGCCTGGGGCCAACTGTAATTCACTATTAGAAATGACCAGTCACTGGCACTCACAAACACCAAAACAACCAACAGCATACTGAACACGTCCTGGCACCGCTATCGCTGCCACGCGTGACCACAGACACAAGCATGTGTGTCTGTGTGTGACGGAGAAAGTTTTTATTACTGGCCAGGAGTCAGTGCAGCTGTTTTTTATAGATAGCAACGCAGGTCGATATGTTTACCAAGAGCCACCAGAGCAGAAATTAATAAAATGCTGTGAGGCAGACTGGAATTTGTCCGAAGCTTCATGTCCCAGAGCAGAGGAATCAGCCCAGAAACACAGGGGTTTGCTGGGATGGCCCAGAGCTGACTGAGATCCAAAGCTCTCCTGATAGTAGGCTTGCTCTTTAATGCATGTTCTTGTTGTTGGCATGGCTTAGATTCTCTGCTGAGCAGCCACCAACATTTATACCAGACAAAACACAATGCTTTGTCTGTATACTGTTGAAGCTACTATGACTTTTTTCTGGAAAATGGACAGAAAATTCAGTTGACTTATGTTCTGCACAATGACGCACACAAATCTGAGTAAAAATCCAATCATCTGTCAGTGATCTAATGCAGGGATTCTCAAATCTGGAGTTTAGCTCCAACCCTGGTCAAACTCACCTACCTATGATTTTCTAGTGTTCCTGAAGATTGGTTAGCATGCACAGATGTGTTTGATTAGGGTTAGAGCTCAACTCTAAAGGAAAGTGGATCTCGCGAGCCAGATTTGAGGATCTCTGATCTAATGGTACAACCATAATAAGACTGTAGTTTACGACATACAGAATCATAAGAAAATAATTTGTCAGTATACATCTTAGCATCCTCTCGATGATGACTGTGGTCAGCCTCTTCATCAGAGCCATCACTCTTGGATCTTGGCTGAAATAGATGTGGTCTTGCTGCAGAATTGGACTGTCCATTTTCTTCATCATCACCCTCCGACACTTTACAATATAATAAATCTTTATAATTGACTGTGAAGTATTTTCTTTGCTGTCAAATGTCTGTAACATAATCTACAGGCTATTTGGTGTTCTCCCATGCATTTCAAAATATTTTATTTTAATTAACTCTCAAACCGCTAGTTGATGATTACCAGACAGGAGGTTTAACCAGACTAAATCAGCCGTACCTTCTCTCAGCACTGTTGAAATGTTGTTATTGTTCTGGTTTATACTGTAACTGGGTGCTTTTGTGTTTGTGTGTTGTGTAGATTATGCTGAATGGTGCTGAGGACTCATATGTGATTCAAGACCTGAGTCCTTTTACAGAGTATAAGGTGTCACTCTCAGCCATCTATAAAGACAAAATGGAGAGCAGCCCTGTGGTTGTGCTTGAGAAAACATGTAAGACATGAAATACTGTTTTTTAAATGTTTAACACCAACCAGATAATTAACATTATTTCAAACGGATTAATATAATTTTTGTTTTGCTTTGCTTTGCTTTGCTTTGTTTTTTGTTTGTTTTTTACCATAATCGCTTTTCTTGTTTGTTTTTGTCATTTGTTATTGTTTTGTTTTTTGTTATTATTATTTTACTTTGCTTTGCTTTTTTGTTTTGCATTTATATTTTTGCTTCGCTGTTTTTGTTCTTTGCTTTGGTTTTGTTTTGCGTCGTCTTTTTTTTGCTATACTTTTTTTTTGTCATTTGTTATCTATTTGTATTTTTGTTGTTCTTTATTGTTTTTTTTCCCTTTGCTTTTTGATTTACTTCATTTTGCTTTGATTTGCTTTGTTGTTTTTGTACTTTGCTTTGATTTTTTTGTTTTGTTTTTTATTTCAGTGGGCTGGACCACAGAAGCTCCCACCACTTTTCCCTCAACTACAGCATGTAAGACAAATATAACTTTATCCTACTGTTACTTGAACATTGGATGGGTGGATAGATGAATAGATCAAAACCCCAGAATGTATTATGTCTAAGTTGATCTGTACTATCTAGTTGTTCGTCTGGGAGTGAGTAACCAGTGGGTGGATGAGGAGACACCTTTCAGTTTGCAAGTGAACTGGGAGGTGCTGGACTCAGACGTGGAGCAGTACAAAGTGATATATGTCAGTGCAGACCGCAGAGAAGAGACAGTAAGTAAACATAACCTCAGCACACAAACATTCATAACAAATGTTAATATAACAACACAAGAGTGAGCTCGCTTTTGGTCATCATCATCTTCCTCCTGATAACATCATACTGTCTTCTCGAACAGTTTAGCTGCACTCTCCTCTCCGAATCTGAGTACATAAAGAGGGCAACATACACTTGTCTTATTTGTGTCCCAGCGAGGCTGTTATTTCAAAAAGCTACCTATATTGCTCTTGTGCTATACAAATATAACAGAAAAATGTATTACCTCTGAGCTATAATATTGCAGGCTTATCATATTCCTTCGGATAAGTAGAGTTGAATGATGCAGCTCTGCTGCTTGTGTTATCTATTGCAAGGACATGTCTTGTTCAAAGTGACCTTTTTAAATGCATGCACTGGAAGTCCCTTTGTCACATTCCTGTGGTGCATAATCATATGGCAAGGAATTGCAGGAGTGAATTAAAACATGGCTGTTCTTCTGATGCGGGATTCTGCTGTTTTGTGGCATTTGGCTGACTTTGCTGCAACCTTGGTCTGGCACGGTTAAGTTCTTTCGTGGCGTAGAGTTTCATTCAAACTCTGGTGACTTGTTGCCCCTAACTGTACAGAATATCGACCTCTCCTGGGATGTAATTCTCCTGAAGAATCATTGGGGGTCAAGGTATAAAGGAGATGGATAAAGGAGATGGGACTGGGAAAAGGAAATTCCATTATCTTTTCAAGTGCCATTTAGGTCACTGAGCAAAATGTGAGAAGCAGAGAGAGAACATCTGAGAGGGATAGGAAAGGAGTGCACACCTCATTTGAGGGAAAGTTCCAGTAAAGTTTAAAAAGAGAGACAATCTCTTGCATTCAGGTTTCAGCACCACGGATTGGTGGATAGCTCCGCTAATGAGAGCCATTCTGCAGGACGCTGCAAAGCAAAAACAAGAGGGTCTAAAACAGAAGGTGGTCAAACAGTACCTTCTTGACCATGGACTACCACATCCTGAATGATCA
Organism: Carassius carassius; assembly: GCF_963082965.1. Classification (NCBI taxonomy): domain Eukaryota; kingdom Metazoa; phylum Chordata; class Actinopteri; order Cypriniformes; family Cyprinidae; genus Carassius; species Carassius carassius. The sequence continues at coordinate 15,556,782 of NC_081769.1, read as the reverse complement.
AAGGAAGCTAAAATGAAACATGATTTTCTGCACATACTACCGTTCAAAAGCTTTGGGTCTATACGATTAAAAAAAAAGTTATTATTTTTATTCGATAAAGAAGAAATAGATCAAATTATTGAAATAGAAAATAATAGAATAAAATAGTTATTTTGAATTGTAATATTTCACAATATAGTTGTTTTTTATGTACATAAATTCATCCTTGCTGAACAAAAGAGACTTTCCTTTCAAAACAATACAAATATTACGAACCACAAACTTTTGAACAGTAGTGTGTTTAGTGTAGTGTTTCAGTTTTATGTGTAAGACTGTATTAATAAGGGGAACAGGTGCACTGAGTACACTTTAAAAATATGTTTTGCAGTCTTCTGTGATAACTAATGTTTTTATTCCGGAGTTATACATTTATTTAATGCTTATGCATTATATAATAGAAATAATTACTTTTAATATGCAGACATCCAATAATTTAATATTCAAAATTATATTTAAAATGCGAAAGGATGATATTGTCAATTCAGAACCTTTAATTCTTTCAATAACCTCTTAATCTTTGCATGGGTAACATTCACAAAATGACTTATTTCCATTTGTCTTATTTGTAGTCTGTTCATTGATAGTACTCTCACACAGAGGAAGCCACTCCACATAATGCAACCCAACGTTTCATTATCAACAAGCAATGGACTGCCATGATTTTGTGTGTGTGTGTGTGTGTGTGTGTGTGTGTGTGTGATTAATGGTGTGTCTGTGGTGAATGACTGCAGTGATTGGATGCTGGCTACAGAGCTGAGTGCTGGCTTTCTTGATTTTCATCCAGCTCCCTAAAGTTCAGTACAGATTTCTAGTCTTTTGGCTTATACTCAGAATAGCTTTTATGAGAGCTGATCAAACATTCAAAATATTTGAAATTGTTTCGCTATATTGGCATTTTCTTTATCCCAATCCCTCCTTACATTACCAGTTATCGCTCTCCTCCTCTTACATACCATGTAAGTGCACCCCATGAAAAATGTTATCCTGTATAATAATGCTTTAGTGGAAAAAGTTATTACGTATCACGTATCACTTTCATGTATCACTACTGTACGTCAAGTGTTTAATATTACAACAAGGTGCACCAGAGCTGCCTGAGCCGCTCAGAAGAAAAGATGTTGTGGTGTATGAGTCTGAATAATAGATTTAAAGCCATTTCCTAACTTTTTACAATCCATCATTCCACTGTATGTATAATAATGCTGCAGGAAATGCTTGAATTTGCTTCAGAAAGTCAACCATTTAAAAAGGGCTGTACAAATATAGTCTATATGGCGGGTCAGCAAAGACGAATCCTCTGCTCTCCAAAAAAAGAACTGAAGTTTGCCAACCGATTCTTACATGAAGAACTTCTAGACAAATGAGTCAAAGGACAGATTTATGCATTTCAGAATGAGAAACTCATACTCACAAGCACAGTAGTGGGAGTGTTGTGGTTCGAGGGTTTTTGCAGTTTTGGAGTTGCAAATAATTTCATAAAACAAACCATGAGTTCTACATTATACCGAAAAGTGCGTGATGGATAATTATAAGAAACACCAACAAGTAATTATTCCTGCCAAGGGGGACATATGTACTTATTTCGGATTTAGACATTTATGCACACATTTATAGTTGACATTTATACTACAGTTCAAAAGTTTGGGGTCAGATGATTTTAATGCTTTTGAAAGAAATTTCTTATGCTTACTAAGGTTGCAGTTATTTGATAAAAAATACAGTAAAACAGTAATATTGTGAAATGTTATTACAATTGTATTAAACCGTTTTATTTTAATTGTTTTCAAATGTAATTTATTTCCGTGATGGCAAAGCTAAATCTTCAGCAAATATTACTCCAGTATTCAGTGTCACATGATCCTTCAGAAATCAATTTAACATGATGATTTGGTGCTCAAGAAACATTTCCTTATTATAAATGTTAAAACAATTGCTAATATTTACTTTTCTTCATTATCAAATGTTGAAAACGATTGCTAGTATTTGCTAACGTTTATTTGACTGCTTAATATATATATATATATATATATATATATATATATATATATATATATATATATATATATATATTTAAATATATATAAATATATATTTTTTGTGTGGAAAAAACTATTTGTCTTTGATGAATAGAAAAACACAGCATTTATTTAAAATATAACTCTTTCGTAAACCTGTAAAAGTTGCTACTGTCATCAGTTTAGTGCATCCTCGCTGAACAAAATACAATATACATTTCTTTAAAAAAAAAAACATTATTGCATGTTGGACAAAAATTTTATTAAATTTTTTGTTGAATTATACCACTTGCTCTAATCGATACTGTCCAAATGAAGTTCCAGTATCCGTATGGCCACATATATTGAAAGAAGAGACAAAGCTTACTGGGATATACTTACTTTATCACAGCTCTGTATGTACACACATGTTTTTATACTGTATGATGATGGCTCATCCCATTAACTTCTATTATTATTAAATTAATCTAAATAAAATGATTATATACCAACCCTAATACTAATCATTCACCATTTCTGCATCATGTTTGTAAACTGTTTACTTCTGATATCCTCATACATAGTGAACCTCAAGGACATTTGGTCCTCAGAAGGGAGAGCAAAACGCACCCACAGGCACACCGTGCTTTGTCTGGTATCGAATATTCTGCTCTTCTCCAGGTGTTAGTCTCGGGAAACAGAAGAAGCGTGATCCTGCAACCTCTCCTCTCAGACACAAGGTACAAGATCACAGTGACCCCTATCTATGCAGATGGAGGGTCCACAGCTTTGTCTAAGGTCTCTACCGGCAAAACACGTGAGTATGAATGAACAAATGCTGCTGGTGCCACAATAAATCAAATACATTATGTGTACTTCTTTCAAAACAGATGCAGTTATGCTAATCACATACTATGGCATAATTATATAGTTATTGATTCGAGTTGTGTCCTAGCTCCCTTCATTTTAGAAATCATAAAATTAACACTTCATAAACACACAACTCTGCTCAGCTAATCTGAAACATTAAAAACGTCAACAACTCCACATTTACTAAATGTTTAGCATGTTCTCATGCAGCATTAGAAATATTTAGTGTGTAGTTATGCAGAACGACCTGGGTTCAATTCCCAGGTTGGAATAAATGAATTTGTAATCCTGTTTTAATAAATCAAGTAAAAAATGCAGCACAGTGCCATTCATTGTTTTAACAGGAGCGTGATCTCATTTAGTTCTATGTAATAGATATATAATTAATTTTGACCTTAAAGCAGTGATGAATTTGAGGCAGATTCACTTCTAATCTGACTAATCACATGTAAAAAAACATACCTGCTTTTTATCTTTTTTAAGATCAATGAATCAGAATGTAACCAACATCTTTTGACCCTTAATTCTAAATCTGCATAGTATTATTGTTCAGCTCTTACTAATTTCCCGTTTGTCTTGATGATATGAATGGCATGGCTGATTGTTTTATGTACCAGATATAGTGTGAATGAGCTGAAAATAGATCCTCTTACATCACAGCACTGAGATGCAGTTTATCATTACTGCATTCTGGAGCTGAATGGTCAGTCAATGAAACACATTCTTTCCAGTAGGTTAAATAATATTGATTTTATCTATAAATAAGCATAATAAATCTTATGCACTCCAGCCCTGCTACTCTGATGGTATTGATTATCTACAACTTTCTCTCATTGATCACCTTCAAATTATAGCCCAGTGTCTGATTAGAGATGCTACTGTCACCTCACACTGATCTTGAGATCAGGTGGCTGCTAGACTTTTACATTGTTACAAAACATACATTTCAAAATAATTATTATTTTGGACATCAGAGAATTCTGAAAAAAGTATCAGTATGACACACAAAAATATTAAGCAGCACAACTTTTTTTAATAAAAAATATATATGATAACAAATATATATATATATTTCTTGAGCACCAAAGCATGACTTTAGAATGAATGACAGGAATAATCACTGCTGAAAATTCAGCTTTGCCATCAAAGGAAGAAATTACTAATTATTAATTAATGATTTAAATTTGAACAATATATTATAATAATAAACAATATTTTAAATTGTAAGAATATTTCAAAATATTATTGTTTTTACCGTATCTTTTATCAAATAAATGCAACCTTAGTGAGCACAGGAGACTTTTAAAAACATTAAGAAACATTACTGACCTCAAACTTTTGAATCTTGTTTTTTTGTTTGATGATAATTTATTAATTATTTATTAGTAATCCATTTGTTTATTTATTTATTTTTTATACCTGAACATTTATATGTTATAGCATGTTGTACTGTACAATTCAAAGTTTTCATAAAGTTCAAGTGGCCTTAAACTGATATTACTTGACCACATTGCAAATACTAATCATAGTCCCTCTTCTGATTGGTTAGTGCCACTCTCTGGACCCAGTAACCTCAGAGTCTCTGATGAATGGTATAATCACTTCCGCATCAGCTGGGACGGCCCTCAGTTCCCCACTTTAGGTTACAGAGTCATCTATCAGCCCATTTCTGGTATGTACACACACACACACACACACACACACACACACACACACACACACACACGCACACAGCGAGCATTCATAACAATGTTTGGTTTGGTAATGGTTTTTATACTGTACAAACTGTATTTACTATCCTATTACCCTAAACCTATCCCTCGTGCAAAACTTTTTACAATTTTAGACTTTCAAAAAACTTAACTCTGTATGATTTATAAGCTTGTTTCCTCATGGAGACCAAAAAGTGTCCCCACAAGGTCAAAATATACTGGTATTAATATGGGGACATTTGGTCCCCATAACATAGGGAATACAAGTACACACACACACACACGTATCTTAACCCTCCCCAGTCTGTCTGCTCATGTCTGCTATGGATGTCTGTACAATCCCATGTAAAGATGCTGCATAATTTAGCATTATATTCCAGACGTACACAAAGTATGCGAATAACTTTAGGAAAAAAGTCTTGAGACTCTGGAGACGTCTATAGACGGGTAGGATGAATTATTAGCAGCTTGTTGGAAAGGGCATTAACTGGAGATACTGTCTCCACGTCTGCTGCTCTGATTATGACTGTTCTTCCATCTGCAGTCTGAGATTGGACTGTAAACAGAAGCTCTAATGTGGCTGCAGCACACCAGAGGGAAAAATATCACACTCCTCTGTTTTCCACAGAAGTCCAGCTCAATAAATTCCTTTATTCCATTATATGATCTTAAACTCCCATCTGCGGTGGAGAGAAATGGCTTCTCCACCTACATTTAATGTCCTTCCAAACTGCTCCCAACAGCTGCTAATAATTCATTCACCGGTCATTTCTACTGTCCAGAGCTCATTTTCTCTGTGTCTGTGTGTGTTGTTGGGTGGATGGGTGGGGGGGTTCACTTGTTCTCATTTCGTTTCACATCTAGTTTTCCCAGGCTTTGTGATGGTTATAGTGTAATGCTATGATTGTAAGTGTCTGTGAAATCCACCCATTCTTTTCCTGCGTCTTTTTTTAGTTTAGACTGTGATGTTGATGTAGAGAGGCATCCCAGTCCTTTAGTTTGTGAGTGCCACAAAACAGTACTTTGATCTTTGGAGTTTGTTTCTATGCTGTATGAATGTTGGGGAAAAAAATCCTTTAAGGGACATAAAATCTAAAATAATTAAAATATTTTAATGTACTAAATACAATAGGCATACTTAGACATTCACAGTCCAAACTCCCATTTCAACTGGAACATTTATTTAGCTGCAAAAACAGGTTGTTTAGAATTAAAGGAATAGTTCACTGAAACAAATCATTTGTTTCATAGTAAGATCTTTCCAAAGACTCAGTTGATCCAGTTTACAATTGTTGAAGTGTAAAAAAACAACAACAGCCCTTTAAATAGTTACCTTTTATTTTTTTCACATTTACTTTTTCTGTAAGGTTGCCCTGATTGTTTTCAGCTCTTGTCTCGCTCTGTACGCAGTGTCAGGTCCGGCTCTAGAGACGTTTGTAGGGGATGATGTGAACACCCTGCTGATCCTCAATCTGTTGAGTGACACGGAGTACAGCGTTCAGGTCATCGCCTCCTACACCACCGGCTCCAGCCAACCCCTCACCGGCAAGGGCAAAACACGTGAGTCTCCGCACAAATACACATCTAAACACAATTACCCAGTACACGCATCTAACTTTGTCACACCCAGCGTGAGATCTGTACTTTACTCCCATCAGCCCACCATCATTTTACTGCACTATCACATCAGATTCATAGATGTAATTTGCCTCCTGTGTGATCGTCCTTGCTAATAGCGTTTTTGATAATATGCAGCAGCGATCGTATCGCAGTGTAAGCGGACTAGCGAGAACTCTCCCTTTTGTCTGTTAATGAAACCTGAAGGTGCTCTTTGATAGGCAGCCAGGCTACACATATATCAACATTCAGACAGACAGTCCTTTGCATATAAATTTGATATCGCCAGGTACATCGCAAAGTAATACCTGTTTTAGTGATTCTCATCAAAAAGCAAGCAGATTATGTTTTCTTAGGGAGTGCTGTGGCCATCCATCGGAGCACTGTGGTGGCACCATGGTCTTGTTTCAGACTAGTCAGATTAACAGGCATGATGCTTACAACACCTGCAACTGACAAAACATGTCTTATATCATAGAATGTAATATAAAATATCTTGTCATCTTCCTGTAACTTGCACAATCAGCTGAGGTGCAAGTTAAAGTAAGAGTGTTTATTTCAGTTATATTATTAGTGATTAAAAGTCAAATCTTTTTTATTATATTATTTAATATGTTATACAATTTAATGTCATTTTATTTGTTTTACTATATTCATTTTAAAAAGTAATTTTGTGCACAGCCTTAAAAAATATATATATTCTATTCTAATTTTGCTCAATATTCTGGCTATATTAGGCTTTAGAGCATCAACAGAGCATCAGTATTGGTATCGAACATTCTGAATATGTAAACAACAAATTCTGAACCAAAAAAGATTTTACTTTTAAGAACCCCCCCCCCCCCCCCCCACCCCCCCTTCTTGTTTTGGCATAATCAATTTAAAACATTATAATTTAGAAAAATATATAATATATTATATAAAGCATTTTACTCACATTTGTGACTAAAAAAAATATGCATAACTGTAAAATGTGTGTAAGTGTGAAAAATATATTTAGGAGTATGTGTGCAAATAAAATGTAAATTCTGAGTCCTAAAAAGTCCTAAAAAAAAGTCATAAACACCTAAAATAGTATAAAAAAAGTTTTAGTTATAGATTATCAAGGAACCAAAAAAATAGGGGTCACAATACAATCTGATGTGATTATTTAATCAAAGAAATGTGAAATAATTTAATCAAAGAAATGTGAATCATTACTCAATGTAAGTTTTAGTATCCTAGTAAAGTATATATGGCTTTTAATTTAATATTTAACATATAAATAATATAATAATTAAATAAATAAAGTTCGAAGAATATGTATTTAAATACCCTGGTGTACTTGTGTATTCAAATGAATAAAAAAAATTAAGTTTTTGTGTGCTTAAAAATTTTTCAAATTAGGAGTAAAAAATCTTCATGGGGAAAAAGTAAGTGTGAAGCCCTGAAGGACTAAATGTAAAAGTTTATCTTTTTTTTTTTCTTTCTTAGTAATGTAATTGTAGGTATTTAGTTTCAACAGTAGTCCATTACAGTGCAAATGACCCCAAATAATATTTAAATATAGTTATTATCAAGTACTATAACTATACAAGTATTTCACACGTGCACACAGTTTCCTAGAAATTAGATTAATAATGACTCAGCAGAATCTAGCTTTATTATTATAAAATTAAACCACATATAGTTCTTTTTAGAAGCTGCATTCAGAATCCATTTGGCACACAAATCTAAAGGGGCACATGCCATCTCAGTTTAAATGAGCATGATGTCTCTGCATGTCACAGATGGTATGACACCCTGATAGTGCCATTAAGCACAGACAAAATGTGCTAAAGGACATCCACTCAATCTCAGCTTCTAGCACAGGCGATTATTCCCTTCACACTCCATGTCTCTCTGAGGAAGCTCCCATATTGTTCCACCCTACATGATGACATCTGCATACCGCCTGCTCAATGGGATCCATCCATTTTTCATACGTTTCTGTTTGACCTTTGAATAATTGAATGCACAATAATGGATTTCCACCTCCTTGTATTAGTACTATCAGCCAGTGGGCCTTTTTGCATGCATATAGTTCATTAAAATTGTTTATTTAAGGAGGAAAGCTTGTCGCATACATTATTCAAAACCTTAAACGAATCACCACCACTGTGCGCCATATGGTTTGGGCACAGTCTCCGTTTTAATCGAAAACCTCCAAGTCTCAGACGCAACTGACACGATGTTCTGTTGTGTAGCGTGAATTTCAATGGACAGCTTGATTGCATAAGTAGTTGCTTTTTAGGATCTGGCTCTCATATCAAGATTTAAAGTGTACAGTGTCCCACCACATGGAAGTTTTTCAGTACAACTTTTGGCGTAGAGAATACGTGGGAGTCCGTTTGTTGTGTCATGGCCACAATTGTGTTTGTGTTCCAAATACTATGACCTCCAAAGAAGAGTATTGTTTTGTGCGACTAATGTGGACCATGTGCTGTGGCTTGGGTTTGTGTTTTGCCGACCCAAAATGTGATAATTCCAAAATAAGCCTATTCTTTGGCTTTTAAATGAGTTTTCTTTCACACAGCACATTTTGCGTGGTTTGCACAAAGAGAAGAAGGAAAATAAAGAAAGAAATGGTTAAGGCCATTTGTGGCTTTTAAGTGGAGAGCGTATTTGTTAAGAATACTGTTTGAACTTCTCGCTTTCCTCTCAGTTGTGTTTTTCTAGCCAGTCGTTTTGCCTGACTTGCAGTATTTAGAGAGTATCGCACAGAAATCTGAGGAGATCAGAAATAGGGTGCGGGTTTCCAGAGAAGTGAAGCCTACAGATTTTACACCATAACCTGCAGCACAAAGGAGCTGCTGGCTGCCTTGTGGCTCATTAGCCATTACTGTAATACATATGCTGCTTTTCATTTCAGAACATTAGACTACATTAGAGAAGCAACACTCAAGGCTTTCCTCTCACTACACACCAATGTGTACATTTCAAAGCTTTCATTTAGGTTTAGTACACCGCTGATCAAAAGTTTGGGGTCTGTTATACTGTATATTTCAATATTTTTGAAAGTAGTGTTAACAAAGCTTGATAATAATAATAATAAATGTTTTTATTTATTTATTTATTGTTAACAATGTTGAAAACAGTTGTGGTGTAATTATTATTATTCTTGTTTTTTAGGAAACTGTGATTCTTTTTTCAGGTTTTTTTTGTATGAATAGCTCAAAATAACAGCTTTTTTTGCAATATATAAATCTTTTGTAACATTGTAAATATCTTTTTAGTTACATTTTGGTCAGTTCAATGCATCTTTTCTTTAAAAAAAATTACATAAATAAATTGTAAGTTTTAAATGTCTTTACTGTCACTTTTAATACACCCTTGCTGAATAAAAGTATGAATTTCTTTAAAATAATTATAAATAAATAAACCCACTTTTGACTGGTAGTGTATGTGAGCATTTGAGAACAAATGTTTTGTGTGACTAATGTTGACCATGTGTTGTGGCTTGGGCTTGTGGTTTGCAAACCAAATATTTGTTTACTTAACTTGACATTTTGAAGAGAGATTTATATTTTATTTTGTTTATTTTAATTAAAAAAAATAAAAAATTAAAATGTATATATATATATACAGTACAGACCAAAAGTTTGGACACACCTTCTCATTCAAAGAGTTTTCTTTATTTTCATGACTATGAAAATTGTAGATTCACACTGAAGGCATCAAAACTATGAATTAACACATGTGGAATTATATATGGAATTATATACATAACAAAAAAGTGTGAAACAACTGAAAATATGTCATATTGTAGGTTCTTCAAAGTAGCCACCTTTTGCTTTGATTACTGCTTTGCACACTCTTGGCATTCTCTTGATGAGCTTCAAGAGGTACAGTAGTCACCTGAAATGGTCTTCCAACAGTCTTGAAGGAGTTCCCCGAGAGATGCTTAGCACTTGTTGGCCCTTTTGCCTTCAGTCTGCGGTCCAGCTCACCCCTAAACCATCTCGATTGGGTTCAGGTCCGGTGACTGTAGAGGCCAGGTCATCTGGCGCAGCACCCCATCACTCTCCTTCTTGGTCAAATAGCCCTTGATGCCTTCAGTGTGACCCTACACTTTTCATGGTCTTGAAAATAAAGAAAACTCTTTGAATGAGAAGGTGTATCCAAACTTTTGGTCTTTACTGTATATATATATATATATATATATATATATATATATATATATATATATATATATATATGTAAATTACTTTATAGTTACTTTTGATCAATTTAACACAGCTTTTCTTAAAAATAAATAATAATAATCTTATTGACCCCACACATTTGAATGGTAGTACAGTATATATTCACACGTGTTACATTGAAAAAATATGTTCTTAAAATAAGTTAATCAAATCAATTTAACTAAGAAGCAAACCTGCATAAGGCATTAAAAATTACATTTTAAATTAAATGCTTTCCTCCTGGTTATAGCTTAAAAGGATAGATTACCAAATATGAAATTTCCGTCATCATTTACTCACCTTCATGTTGTTCCAAACATGCATGACTTTCTTTTTTCTGCTGAACAAAAAAGAAGATATTTTGAGGAATTGTTTTTGTCCACATAATGAAAGTCAATAAGGTACAAAACAACATTGGACCCTATTAACTTTCAGTGTATGAATAATAATAAAAAAACCCCACAAAATATCTTAGTTTTGCTTTTCCACTAAATTCATCTTGCTTCTTTTTTCTCTTGCAGTGTTCCTGGGGGTGAAGAATCTCAGCACTTACAAGGTGCTCAGTAGCAGCTTGTGTGCCCAGTGGCAACCTCACCGTCACGCCAGCGTCTACAGAGTCGTCATCGAGTCTCTGCTCAGTGAGTGATACACACATCCTCACACACTCAGAACTCAAACACAGAACAAAGCCATAAGGTGGATTCCTGTTTTGCAATATTGACATAAATTTCAATTTTGTTACATTTCAGTTTCAGAGGTGATGGGATATTATGGCTCGTTTTAGCACAGACCTCTGAGCTTCTGGGCCGTTCAACAAAACTCTTTTTGTTTTTTTGTAAGCATATTGCTCTGCTGGCATGTGACATGGGTTCGATTCAAATTTATAACAGCAGAGTCAAAAGCCCTTTTCCCGTTATTGCTTTTCTTATTCCTGCCTGATACCTCACCGGCCCAGCTTATCTCACAATCCTGGAAATCTTCTGTTCCATTTCCAGCGTGTGACTGCTCAGATGCCTACCAGTTCGGTAATGCTATTAAAACCAGATCCTGCCTGAAGCCCGTGTGTGTGTGTGTGTGCGTGCGCACACGCATGTGTGTGTATAAAATATTTGAATGACAGTCATTGCAATTCTCAAAGAGCCAGAAATGTACAAGAGATTTAAGAAACTTCAGTAACTTTTCAGTTTATTTTGACAGTGAAACCCTGCAAATTTAATTCTCAAATGTTATCTGAGTTGATAATAGCTTTCAGATCCTAATCTTAAAATAATAATAACAATTATGATGCTCAAATTCCTGCTTTTCTGGCCTTGCTGATATATAATATTTTTGTTTTAAACATTTTTATTAATAATTTATTATCTATTTATTTATTTATTAATAATTACCAACAACTACCTTAAATACTTTTATCCAGCAAGGATGCATTAAATTGACCTAAATGACAGTAAATACATTAAAATGTTTCAAAAAGTCCTTTGAACTATCTGTTCATCAAAGAATACTTGCAAAAAAATAAAAATACAGTGTATCATGATTATTATAAGAATATTAAGCTGCTGCACAAATGCTTTCAACATTAATTATAAGAAGAAATGTTTCTTGAGCAGCAAATTAGCATTTGATAGCTGAAGGATCATGTGACACCGAGGACTGGAGTAAAGGCAACACAGAAATAAATTGCATGAAAAAAATAATAAAAAAGGTTTTTCCTGTATTTTTGATGACATAAATACAGCCTTGGTAAGTATACTGTAAGAGTCTTCTTTATAGGACATAAAAAATACAGACCAGTAACCTTTTTAAATGGTAGTGCAAATTCTGAATAAATTGTAAATAAATATAATTCAGATGTTAACAGGTCTAGGTAGGTGACAGAAAAATTCTAACATAGAAATTCTGTAAAACTTTTTAAAACTAAAAGTGAATGTAATAATATAATATAATATAATATAATATAATATAATATAATATAATATAATATAATATAATATAATATAATATAATATAATATAATATAATATAGTTTAAACAGTTTAAATCTGTTAAAATAGAAAGATTTTGGTAAAAACGGTAGAGAAGAAAGTTGTAATTTAGGAATAACAGAGACACTTTATTACCTTGTAGTCATGGTAAACTCAAAACTACTGCGGAAGTGTGGACTAAATGTGAATATATACAGTACGTATTTTGCAGTACTTAGATCCCTGTTGCTTTTCTCCTGGCCCTCTTCTAGTCAAATATTGTCCAAACTTTGGTAACCAGTAGGAACAGCAGATTCATCTCATGCCATCTTACTCGTTGGGAGAATTTGGCTGTGGAATTTCAGCCAGTCATATGAATCTTCAGCACCGAGTGCATGCTCATGGTGAAGCGAAGCGTTTCTGTGTGCAAATGCTAGGAAAGGGAGGGACTGTCCTGCTTGTGCCAGAGATGTGACTGGACTGAGAAGTGCAGTCTGTTGAAACAAACGCTTAAAGGAGGATAGATGTTTACTGAGCCGAGCCGGAGCACTTGCCAGCTACTTTTCCATAGAGCGCGAACGTAATAGGCAAATGTCACATCCCATTGTTTGATCAGCTCCGCAATCAAAGCATGTCTGAGCAAGGGAATAAAGTTGATCTTATTATCACATCCCAAGTTATGCAGTCCACATTATCATTGGAAAATGCAAAGAAAATGCCTCCTTTTTTGCATAATGCACTCTAGAGACATTTTCTTTCATGATCATGGTTGAAAAGAAGGTGCTTTGGGAAATATCTCATTAAAGAAAAGCGTTCCACTGTTTTTTTCTTATTTAATATTGATATAATACTGCTTCTGAACAACCCAGCCATTTCTATTCCCCATGGACGCAGCTATTTAATGGCAGACAAATTAAGATGTATGAACCAAGTCGAGCTGGATATTAATGTCTGCCATCACAAACAAAACAGAGATCGATGGATAGATATGTAGAAAAAGAAAACCAGAAAGAAAAAAAGAGAACACCTTCACATTTAGAAAGAAAATGTAGGGTTTTTTTCTCATTCAACTCATGGTTCACCCATTTCCCTGCAGTCTTCAGCCTACAGTAGCTCTGATTAAAGCGATTAAAGACCTCTCCATTGAACTCTATGGACTGAATGCAAGGTTACCCTTCCTAAGCCCAAGCATTGGTCATTTTCTCAGCTTGGGAAAATAATTACGGCTTTAAAGGTGATAAATAGCAGTTGTGCTACCTTATACCCAAGGATTTGAGTTTCACGTTTCCTAAAAGATGATTTAATCATAGTTCCTTTCATTTTAACAATCATTTTGTGAGCAACAACACATGCCTGGTAAAAATAACAACACTCCGGCAGGCTGCTGTGGTGCCACTTCTGTCATTTCCAACTTCAGGCTTTGTTTATAGCCTGAGGACTTGAATGGCGCTGTCTGATTAATAAGCACAATTGTTTGCTTGAGAAAGCTGTTGTGATTGCTTTTTATTTTCCTTTGATTGCTGCTTGAATGCCAATCTCACTGTTTTAACTTTCTCACAGACGGTCAGAAACAGGAAGTGAGGGTCGATGGCGGTGAATCCAAAGAGTGCTTCTTCAATCTTTCCCCCAACACCCAGTACAAGATCAGCGTCTACACTCTATTAATGGACACAGAGGGTTCTGTTGTCACCACCATGGCAACAACCGGTAAATACACTCTGATAACTGTAAATTTTATGCCATTATAAGACTATAGACTTCAATCAGAGTGCACATAATAATTAATTGTGAATGAAGATGAGATTGTGAAGATCTGGTTTTACTGTTGTCCATCCTTCATAACCTCATTTTTAGTTGTGGTGGATTAAATATGGCATCTGTCCCTAATAAGATTTATTGGGGTGTTCAATTAGGTCAGACACTACACCTCCCTGGGGTCTTTTAGGCACCAATAAAACACCTGAAAGGTGACTTAGTTCATTGGATTTGTGTGACAAAACAATCTTTGGATAGCAGATATGATTATTCTTTTATTTGCCACCAGTGTTATCTACAATGTGTGGAAGCCCTTTGATGCAATGGAATAAAAAAAGTTAATTTTTTTTATCACAGAATTTACAGTATATATTTTTTCTCAGACATTTTCATGTCTCACAATTTCGAGTTTGCATCTCAACATATCTATTTTTATTTCTCATAATTATGAGTTTACATCTTGCAGTTAGGATCTGTAACAGGTGTTACAATCCAGCATTTACTTTTTTTATGTTTTCTTCTTCTGTAGCAGAAATTGGCTTCCATGAGACTGACCATCAGCATTCATAAACAGAAAAATAAGATTTTGACAGCTGAAAATCTAATTGTCTGGGAAAAATACTGGAATAAAAAATAATTCATAATTAATAATTTGGTCTTGTTTTCCTAAACATCCAAAACATGAAAAAAATTGCTATTCCCATTTACAAGTCTTGTTTTACGTGCTAATCTAAATGTAACTTTTAATGAATTATTTAAAAATTTTAAGTATAAAATATTATATAAAAATGACACACACACACACAAATTATAATAAAATTATATTAAAAATAAGTAAACATGCTTACATTTGTATATTGTGTATTCAGGTTAATTGGGACATTTCTTCCTACATCTTAATGGCCTACATTTTCCCAATTTACCTGAATTCACCCAATATATAAGTATACTATGTCAAAGAATCCTGAAAGAGAAAGAAAAAAAAAATCATAGTGTATCATGGTTTATTAAGAAGCGGCACAACTGTTTACAGCACTGATATTAACAGCAACTCGACATATTTGAATGATTTCTGAAGGATCATGTGACACTGAAGATATAATAAAATATATATTAAATATATTAAAATAAAATTGTTTTTTATAATTGTAATAACATTTTAAAATATTAATTTTTTTGTTACTCTTTTTAGTTTTTGCTACATTTATCTTCATACTTTTTGTTCATATATACTATATATGACATAGATTTTTTTGACATATTTAGATATTTTTATGAAAAAACTAACTAAGAGCATATTTATGATGATTATACACTGTAAAAGCTTCAGTGTACGGGCGCTGGTCATATAATTAGAATATCATCAAAAAGTTGATTTATTTCACTAATTCCATAAAAAAAGTAACTAGTATATTATATTAATTCATTACTCACAGACTGATAGATTTCAAATGTTTATTTTTTTTTTAATTTTGATGATTATAACTGACAACAAAGGAAAATCCCAAATTCAGTATCTCAGAAAATTTGAATATTGTGAAAAGGTTCAATATTGAAGACACCTGGTGCCACACTCTAATCAGCTCATTAACTCAAAACACCTGCAAAGGCCTTTAAATGGTCTCTCAGTCAAGTTCTGTAGGCTACACAATCATGGGGAAGACTGCTATATTGACAGTTTTCCAAAAGACGGAGGGCAAGACACAAAAGGTCATTGCAAAAGAGGCTGGCTGTTCACAGAGCTCTGTGTCCAAGCACATTAATAGAGAGGCGAAGGGAAGGAAAAGATGTGGAAGAAAAAAGTGTACAAGCAATAGGGATAACCGCACCCTGGAGAGGATTGTGAAACAAAACCCATTCAAAAATGTGGGGGAGATTCACAGAGTGGACTGCAACTGGAGTCAGTGCTTCAAGAACCACTACACACAGACGTATGCAAGACATGGGTTTCAGCTGTTGCATTCCTTGTGTCAAGCCACTCTTGAACAACAGAAGGCGTCAGAAGCATATAAAGACAAAAAGGACTGGACTGCTGCTGAGTGGTCCACAGTTATGTTCTCTGATGAAAGTTAATTTTGCATCAGGGTCCCAGAGTCTGTAGGAAGAGAGGAGAGGCACACAATCCACGTCGCTTGAGGTCCAGTATAAAGTTTCCACAGTCAGTGATGGTTTGTGGTGCCATGTCATCTGCTGGTGTTGGTCCACTGTGTTTTCTGAGGTCCAAGGTCAACGCAGCCATATTCCAGCAAGTTTTAGAGCACTTCATGCTTCCTACTGCTGACCAACTTTATGGAGATGCAGATTTCATTTTCCAACAGGACTTGGCACCTGCACACAGTGCCAAAGCTACCATTACCTGGTTAAGGACCATGGTATCCCTGTTCTTAATCTGCCAAACTCACCTGACCTTAACCCCATAGAAAATCTATGGGGTATAGATGTGATATGCCAGACCCAAGAATGCAGAAGAGCTGAAGGCAACTATCAGAGCAACCTGGGCTCTCCTAACACCTGAGCAGTGCCACAGACTGATCGACTCCATGCCACGCCGCATTGCTGCAGTAATTCAGGCAAAAGGAGCCCCAACTAAGTATCGAGTGCTGTACATGCTCATACTTTTCATTTTCATACTTTTCAGTTGGCCAAGATTTCAAAAAATCCTTACGTTGTATTGGTCTTAAGTTATATTATAATTTTCTGAGATACTGAATTTGTGATTTTCTTTAGTTGTCAGTTACAATCATCAAAATTAAAAGAAATAAACATGTGAAATATATCAGTCTGTGTCTAATGAATGAATATAATTTACAAGTTACACTTTTTGAATGGAATTAGTGAAATAACATGTTAGCGTGTCAATTAGGCCGTAGTAACACTTCAGTGATACAGGTCATGTCCAGCCAATGAAGTGCAGACAACATCTTCCCTTGATATACTCAATCATTGCCTGAGAAACAGATCCACCATAAGAAGAGCAGTGTGTCCTATTTCTTTTACAATTGGGTCTCCTTTGAGATCCCAAATCCGATTGTGTGTGTAATAAAGTGAAGACAGCCAGGCCCTGTTCTGGTTTATGTATTGTTTTGTTGTTTCTGCAGCTCCAGCACCCACCCAGCCACCGACCGCACCAACAACCACGACCCCTCCTCCCACCATCCCCCCAGCCAAAGAAGGTGGGACACCAGTGTGGGAAAAACTGGCCTGTCTGCCATTGTTTTTCCCTGTTTGTTGGCCATGTCCCTATGTGTTGTGTGACCTTTCACTAACGTACATCTCTGCTGACAGCTAACCTTTTCTTATTCTCTGAGCCACTCTGCACTCAATAAATATGTCTGAGTCTCCCCAACACATCTGATAAAAGCACACATAACTTATTTAACTTCCTTATATGGATCTTTTTTAGATCCCTCATTACAAACTTTATATTGGTTTCATTGTCTGGCCAAAAGCTTATAGTGTTTAATGCATCATAAAGTAACACCTGAATAATTTCTTGCCCTGGAACTAAATGCTTCTTTAGATTTATTTGTTCGTTTTATATGGCTTTATCTCTGGGGTTTGGGTAGTCACCTGAATGCATGGACCTGCATGTCACACATTGCTCTTATAAAGGATAGGTCACATGGTAAGAACTGAAACATTTGCTACAATCAGTATCTCAAGAAATCAAAATGCGAGTTTAATTTAGTTCTTGGATGAAAATGTGATATGCCTCACAAACTTGCTTTTTTAATGGTAATATGTAAAAAATGGTGGGTTTTAATTAATACCAGTGAGTCTAATGAGTCTGTTTACTTAAAAGATTCAGTCAGATTTGATCATTGATTCATTCTGCGTTAAAAGCAAACTGAATTTTCAGCAGCCATTTTGGAAACCGTGATACATTTTTGGTCATTTGAGTAATAGAAAATTTCAGTCGTTTAAAATTTTTGAAGCCTTTTGTAACATTGAAAATGTCACTTTTTATAAATTTAATGTGCCCTGCTGAAAAAAAATGATTTTGTCTTTAAAAGAATAGTAGTTGACATTCTATGGCTATTAGGGAGCATTTTTCTTTTGTTTATTATGAATCATTGAATCACTCAACCAATTTGTTACAATTCACAGAGTTGTTCATGACCGAAACAACCCATTTATCTCCTTGTTCTGAATGAGATTGACAAACTGAACGAGATATCTCAACTTCTACACTAATGAGACTTTACGAACACAACACTTTTCATTCATACTCGAAACAGCGACTCATCCAACCCATGACATGCTCCAAACTCTTAACAGGACAGCCGACTGAGTTTATGCCTTTATTTTAGGGTGACAATGTGACCGTACAATTACACAAATAGGTAATACTAATTAACTACATGTCCTATGTACTTACTATAGGGTTCAGTTTAAAATCTGAATAGGGTTTGTTGCTTAACTATGCATAATTTGTAGTTATTTATGTAGTAAGTATGTGTCATTTAGCACTTATTGATATAATCTAATTTATTAAGATTGATTCAGTCACTAAATAACTTTGACTTGAATAAAACCAGTTAGATGTTAGTACATAAAGCACATTTTCAGCTTACTGACAGTGTATGTGTTTAGTCTTAAATCCTGCAAAGCATCAGTCTGGCAGAGTATTGCAGAGGTATCTGGGAATTAATTAAGCCTCCTTGTTTTATCCAGCTAGCTGTGATGGAGATCCTGTCAGTGAGAAAGGAAGTGTTTGGAATCATTTGACATCTGTTGTACTGCAGCGCTTGCACAGTAATGAGAATTTCTTATTTTAGCTAGTGATTTTTCACCTGCTTCCACTCTCTCTCTCTCTCTCTCTCTTTTGCTCTGTTTTCGAACTTTCTCTCTCAGTTTGCAAGGCAGCCAAGGCAGACCTTGCCTTCCTTGTAGATGGCTCCTGGAGTATCGGAGATGACAACTTTCAGAAGATTATCCGATTCCTATACAGCACAACTGGTGCACTTGACGTGATTGGCCCCGAGGGAACACAGGTATGCTGCACGTGAAATATTTGTCAAATTCTGTCTGCTTTATATTGTTATATTGTATATGTTTATTTGTTTACATTGTATAACATTTCTAAAAAAAATTTATGAAAAAACAGACTATCAGGCTAAGCTAAAAGCAAAATTCTAAGTGTAATTTTGTCAACACAAAGCAAACTGACTGTTTTTTGAGGGCACAAGTACTTATTACAGGAATTATATACTTAATGTTTAAGAATTTACTTAAAAGAATAGTTTACCCAAAAATTCAATTTTGCTTATAATTTACTTACCATCAGCCCACCAAATGTAAAAGAGTTTCTTTCTTCATCGGAAATCAACAGATTTGGAAAAAAATAGCTTTACATCACTTGCTTACTAAAGGATGTCCTGCAGTGAATGGGTGCCGTCAAAATGAGAGTTAAAACACCTGATAAAAACATCACAATAATTCACAAGTAATCCACACGACTATACGTACACTACAAGTACACACTTAACATTAAAAAGAAAAAAAAACCTGCAGATTGAAAAGCTCTGTTTTTGAAAAAAATAAATAAAAGACATGTAATGTCTGGTTTGCTTCAAAAAGTTTTTTTTTTTTTCCTTCTATCAAAAGATCATTTTTTGGACTGAGGCATCATGGGAATAGCTATTCTGGGCTAGAGACCACACTACCAAACATTTAACCCAGTAGCCTGAGAGAACATTTGATAATAATAGCCTTTGTCTAGACTTGTCTGTCCAGGATTCAGAAGATCTTCATCACAACCCATCAGCAGCTTTAGGGATCACAGCGGTGGACCTACTACAAGATATGTGAAAACTGGGGAATAAGCACTTTCAAGGGCAGGAGCTAAAGTAAACAGAGGAACATGGCACGGATAAAACATCTTCTTTTACACACAGATGTTTGCATTCTGTCGTCTGCTGTAGGCCATGTAGATAAGTTTGACTTGGCTCAGACTGGTTCAACATCAGCAAACTCTTATGCCTGATGACATGGCTTTTGTGTCTCTCTTTTTTAGAGTGTGGCCTAGTGGTTAAAGATCTGAGCTGGTAATCACAAGGTTTTAGGTTTAAGCAATCCACTATGTGACACAGAAAAACACTTATGGGTCAAAAATGAACCAGGTTTTGAAACAAAAATACTCCTGATATTATTTAAATCTGGTGGGAAAAGGCCTCCATAGTCAATTTCTCTCTCTCTTTTATTTAATTGTAATTTTTATTTTGGTCTTATCTAGCATCTTTTAATAATTTCTTTTTTTTTCCAGCAAGGACACATTAGAATGAAAATAAATAAATAGAGATAGAAAAGACATGTTAAATGCTAAAATGTTTCAATTTCAAATAAATGCTGTTCTTTTAAAACTGAAATCCATCAAAGATATTATCACAAAAATAGTATTATCACAGTTTACACAAAAATAAGTAAAAATAATATAAGTAAAAATAAGATGTGTTTCCTGAGCACCAAATTAGCATATTAGAATGCATTTTGAAGGATCATGTGACACTGAAGACTAGAGTAATGATTCTGGAAATTCATCGCAGGAATCACAATTTAAAATATATTAAATAGAGAATTTATGTTATAATATAATACAATATAAATATAATGAATTAAACAGTATTAAATAATGTAAAAAAAATATAGTATGCCTCTAGAAACGATACAGAAATGCCAATTTCTGAATTTAAAATCAATTCTAGGGGGGAATACTTTCTGACATTGATGTACTGTTGTTTTCAAACATGGCTACTAACTTACTTTCTACGACTGACAGGTGGCCATTGTTCAGTTCAGTGATGACGCCAGAACCGAGTTCAAGCTCAGCTCCTACAGCGATAAGGAGGTTCTGCTGAACGCCGTGCAGCGCATCACCTACAAGGGAGGAAACACTAAGACAGGCATGTATCTCAATTCTCAGACTGAATTAAACACAATGACAGCTGCTCTTGTGATGGAAAAACTGAGTTTGATCACAATATCCTCAAAGATCTCTGTGCACACAAACATTCTACTATCTATCTATCTATCTATCTATCTATCTATCTATCTATCTATCTATCTATCTATCTATCTATCTATCTATCTATCTATCTATCTATCTATCTATCTATCTATCTATCTATCTATCTATCTATCTGTCTGTCTGTCTGTCTGTCTGTCTGTCTGTATGTTCATCCTCTGATTCTATTATTCATTCATTCTATTGATTACTCATTCTGCCATTCATTATCCTTCACTCATTCTATTGGTCATTCTATCACTTATTCTGTCATTGGCTCATTCTGTAGTTCAGTCTATCGTTTTCTCATGCTATCATTTTATCCATCCATCTCTCATTTGCTCACTCTCTTGATTGTTTTATACTAGTCTCATCTGGCCTGCACTGCATTACAATCTTTAATCTTGTCAATATTTAAAACTCCTTCAAAATGTCTGGCCATACTTTCTCAAGCTAACATCAAAGTTTGTCTTGACCATTTTATAATTTCAAGTTCAAGATATATTCTTCAAAAACAAGTTTTCATATTAAGTTTCTTATTTTAATTATTTTAAGTATGTTTAGATATTTTTTACTGGGAAACCGGATATAAACACTAATAAACAGTATTTATTTATTTATTTTAATTGTCCTTTAAACAGTCAAAGCCAAGGAGACAAATATTAAAGTTCTTATCTAATAGCCATAATGGTTTCCTGGTGAACAGTATGCTAATCCACAAGATAGATCTGGACCACATTTTATCTAGATCACATTATACAAAACAAGGTCTGCTTTACCATTTTGGAAAATCATGCTGGTCTTGTAGGTGTCCAGATTTATTCATAATACTTTTGATAGAAATTCTTTATTAATGTTCTTTTTAAGAAGACCTAGACCAAGAACTTCACAGTATAAGTTTGAAAAGCAGCACAGCTCCATCTCAGTGAGCAGCAGAGCAGCATGGTGTGTCCCTGCGCTTGTGTTCATGCTGTCTTGCTGTGAGTCTTTTTTCTAAAATGAAACACCTTTCATTCCACACAGCGAAGGAACAGCAGCCCCCACCCTGATGTGTCCTCACACACAAAAACGTCCCCGTACAAGGTATATTCTCCATGACAATGAGCCCCCCGTCAGTTGCTGTGCTTCATTGGTGAGACCAGATACATGTCTGTGGACATGTGTGATCCAGGCATTAAGAGCCCAGTGCATTTATCCATCCTGGCTTTACCGGGCTGCTCATTTGAAACATGAGCATGACTTATTTTTAGATGGGTATTAGGGCTAATCCCTTGCCTGCATTTTCATATATTCATATGCAGAGGATGAGGTGAGGATCAAAGTGATTGGCCTCATTCAATGTGTTTAAACTCAGAAAAAAGTCAGTTCTGAGTATTAACAGGGTCTATATGGTTCTCTGAAATTACTTTGGAAGATATTTAAATGGGGTGATGTTGTTTTGATGTTCAAAGTTTTCAGATTTTTTTTTTTTTCAGTTTTACCTGATGGTATGGTAAATTTTTGTGGCCTATGGCATGGCACAAACCCACATATTTTCTCATTAGTTTATTAAAGGAATAATTAATAAGGAATATTTTGTAATTATTTACTCTTATGTCATTAGTTTATTAAAGGAATAATTAATAAGGAATATTTTGTAAGCACCCCATCACTCTCCTTCTTGGTCAAATAGCCCTTGATGCCTTCAGTGTGACTCTACGATTTTCATAGTCATGAAAATAAAGAAAACTCTTTGAATGAGAAGGTGTGTCCAAACTTTTGGTCTGTACTGTATATATAAAAAATTATATCTGGTGTCTGAATAATTTTTGGTTTGACTGTTAAAACTACAAAGTAATTCAGTCAAGAGCAGTGAGTGATTTTCATTTTCATTTTCTTGGATTAACATTACAGCAGCCAGTAGCTAAATTAGGCGCGGTCACTTTAAGAGATGATGAAGACATCCCATTTTTTTCCTCAACTGTTTACTTTCACTTAAGAAATAACTGACAGTTTTTTTGAGCATAATTTCCAAGGTGGATATTTTGACATATTTTGTATGTATTTGTCGGTACAAGAGCAAAAATAAGCAAATTCGATGTTCAAGTGTTTTGAGACGCCTTTCTCTGCATGAGCCCTGAACACCAGAACACCGAGAGAACTGAATTGGGTTCTTTCACACCTTTTTGTTTGTTCAAACTGCGATTTGTATTTGTTCGTTCAAGTGCAGGAGGGACTTCGAGGAGAACTTCGCAGAAGAGAGCTCGGTTCAG
This sequence comes from Carassius carassius, assembly GCF_963082965.1. Taxonomy (NCBI): domain Eukaryota; kingdom Metazoa; phylum Chordata; class Actinopteri; order Cypriniformes; family Cyprinidae; genus Carassius; species Carassius carassius. The sequence goes on along the minus strand of NC_081769.1, from coordinate 15,533,374 downwards.
TGTCGCTGTCCGTGATACGCGGCTCTCGATCTCTCTCGTGCGCACCGAACACAGCGCGCGAGTAACCGGCTACTCTGTTCAGCTTTTCCGCGTCTTGTTTTTGGATGATTTAATGTTTAAATCGACAAGCGGTAAGGCTTAAAAACACGTGAAAAAGATAAGCTTTCGTGACGATGCACAGCAGTGGCCCGTCAACTGTCCTGAGCATCTTTTTAGGCTGGCCTCAGCCAGTCGGTTATATATAATATCAAGGTGAAAGTCATCATTGCTTAGTATAGACCCAGCTCCAAACCCAACTTTGAGAATAGATTAACGGCAATATTTTTTTTATCGCCCGATAAGAGTCTCACGTTAACGCAGCACGTTAACGCCGATAACGGCCCACCACTAATATATATATATATACACACATATATATATATATATATATATATATATACAGTCGTGGCCAAAAGTTTTGAGAATTACATTAATATTGGAAATTGGAAAAGTTGCTGCTTAAGCTGCTATAATAGCAATTTGCATATACTCCAGAATGTTATGAAGAGTGATCAGATGAATTGCATATTCCTTCTTTGCCATGAAAATTAACTTAATACCAAAAAAACCTTTCCACTGCATTTCATTGCTGTCATTAAAGGACCCACTGAGATCATTTTAGTAATCGTCTTGTTAACTCAGGTGAGAATGTTGACGAGCACAAGGCTGGGGATCATTATGTCAGGCTGATTGGGTTAGAATGGCAGACTTGACATGTTAAAAGGAGGGTGATGCTTGAAATCATTGTTCTTCCATTGTTAACCATGGTGACCTGCAAAGAAACGCGTGCAGCCATCATTGCGTTGCATAAAAATGGCTTCACAGGCAAGGATATTGTGGCTACTAAGATTGCACCTAAATCAACAATTTATAGGATCATCAAGAACTTCAAGGAAAGAGGTTCAATTCTTGTAAAGAAGGCTTAAGGGCGTCCAAGAAAGTCCAGCAAGCGCCAGGATCGTCTCCTAAAGAGGATTCAGCTGCGGGATCGCCACCAGTGCAGAGCTTGCTCAGGAATGGCAGCAGTCAGGTGTGAGCGCATCTGCAAGCACAGTGAGGCCAAGACTTTTGGAAGATGGCCTGGTGTCAAGAAGGGCAGCAAAGAAGCCACTTCTCTTCAAAAAAAAACATCAGGGACAGATCGATCTTCTGCAGAAAGTATAGTGTATGGACTGCTGAGGACTGGGGCAAAGTCATATTCTCCGATGAAGCCCCTTTCCGATTGTTTGGGGCATCTGGAAAAAGGCTTGTCCGGAGAAGAAAAGGTGAGCTCTACCATCAGTCCTGTGTCATGCCAACAGTAAAGCATCCTGACACCATCCATGTGTGGGGTTGCTTCTCATCCAAGGGACTGGGCTCACTCACAATTCTGCCCAAAAACACAGCCATGAATAAAGAATGGTACCAAAACACCCTCCAACAGCAACTTCTTCAAACAATCCAACAACAGTTTGGTGAAGAATAATGCATTTTCCAGCACAATGGAGCACCGTGCCATAAGGCAAAAGTGATAACTAAGTGGCTCGGGGACCAGAATGTTGAAGTTTTGGGTCCATGGCCTGGAAACTCCCCAGATCTTAATCCCATTGAGAACTTGTGGTCAATCCTCAAGAGGCGGGTGGACAAACAAAAACCCACTAATTCTGACAAACTCCAAGAAGTGATTATGAAAGAATGGGTTGCTATCAGTCAGGATTTGGCCCAGAAGTTGATTGAGAGCATGCCCAGTCGAATTACAGAGGTCCTGAAAAAGAAGGGCCAACACTGCAAATACTTTGCATAAATGTCATGTAATTGTCGATAAAAGCCTTTGAAACGTATAAAGTGCTTGTAATTATATTTCAGTACATCACAGAAACAACTGAAACGAAGATCTAAAAGCAGTTTAGCAGCAAACTTTTTGAAAACTAATATTTATGTAATTCTCAAAACTTTTGGCCACGACATATATATATAAGGGGTGTAACGGTACGTGTTTTCGTACTGGACCGTTTCGGTACAGGGCTTTCGGTACGGTGCACGTGTGTACCGAATGACCGAATGCAATATTTTGTGTGCGGAACATAGGTACAATGAACAACCTGCAGTTTAATGTTTGCATTTCTTTCCCTTACTGTACCGAAAAAATTAACCGAACCGTGACTTTAAAACCCAGGTACGTACCGATTTTTGCGTACCGTTACACCCCTAATATATATATATATATATATATATATATATATATATATATATACAGGTCCTTCTCAAAAAATTAGCATATTGTGATAAAGTTCATTATTTTCCATAATGTAATGATAAAAATTAAACTTTCATATATTTTAGATTCATTGCACACCAACTGAAATATTTCAGGTCTTTTATTGTTTTAATACTGATGATTTTGGCATACAGCTCATGAAAACCCAAAATTCCTATCTCAAAAAATTAGCATATTTCAACCGACCAATAAAAGAAAAGTGTTTTTAATACAAAAAAAGTCAACCTTCAAATAATTATGTTCAGTTATGCACTCAATACTTGGTCGGGAATCCTTTTGCAGAAATGACTGCCTCCATGCGGCGTTGCATGGAGGCAATCAGCCTGTGGCACTGCTGAGGTGTTATGGAGGCCCAGGATGCTTCGATAGCGGCCTTAAGCTCATCCAGAGTGTTGGGTCTTGCATCTCTCAACTTTCTCTTCACAATATTCCACAGATTCTCTATGGGGTTCAGGTCAGGAGAGTTGGCAGGCCAATTGAGCACAGTAATACCGTGGTCAGTAAACCATTTACTAGTGGTTTTGGCACTGTGAGCAGGTGCCAGGTCGTGCTGAAAAACGAAATCTTCATCTCCATAAAGCTTTTCAGCAGATGGAAGCATGAAGTGCTCCAAAATCTCCTGATAACTAGCTGCATTGACCTTCTGCCCTTGATAAAACACAGTGGACCAACACCAGCAGCTGACATGGCACCCCAGACCATCACTGACTGTGGGTACTTGATACTGGACTTCAGGCATTTTGGCATTTCCTTCTCCCCAGTCTTCCTACAGACTCTGGCACCTTGATTTCCGAATGACATGCAAAATTTGCTTTCATCCGAAAAAAGTACTTTGGACCACTGAGCAACAGTCCAGTGCTGCTTATCTGTAGCCCATTTCCAGCACACGCCTGTGCACGGTGGCTCTGGATGTTTCTACTCCAGACTCAGTCCACTGCTTCTCAGGTCCCCCAAGGTCTGGAATCGGTCCTTCTCCACAATCTTCCTCAGGGTCCGGTCACCTCTTCCTGTGTGCAGCGTTTTTTGCCACACTTTTTCCTTCCCACAGACTTCCCACTGAGGTGCCTTGATAGGGCACTCTGGGAAAAGCCTATTCGTTCAGAAATTTCTTTCTGTGTCTTACCCTCTTGCTTGAGGGTGTCAATGATGGTTTTCTGGACAGCAGTCAGGTCGGCAGTCTTACCCATGATTGCGGTTTTGAGTAATGAACCAGGCTTTTAAAAACCTCAGGAATCTTTTGCAGGTGTTTAGAGTTAATTAGTTGATTCAGATGATTAGGTTAATAGCTCGTTTAGATAACCTAACCTATGCTAATTTTTTTGAGATAGGAATTTTGGGTTTTCATGAGCTGTATGCCAAAATCATCCATATTAAAACAATAAAAGACCTGAAATATTTCAGTTGGTGTGCAATGAATCTAAAATATATGAAAGTTTAATTTTTATCATTATATTATGGAAAATAATGAACTTTATCACAATATGCTAATTTTTTTAGAAGGACCTGTATATGTGTGTGTGTGTATTTAAGCATAACAGACAATTATCTTTTCTTGTAAATTTTGTCACTAAGATCGCAAATTCGATTTGCGAAAGCACACAAAGCTCGGCTTATAACACAGCACAAGATACATTTCTGTTCGCAAGATTCAAATCACAAATAATATTGTTGAAAAAAAACGGGTGAATGCTGAACACTTGAGTTACCATATAACTATAAACTGTGATACAAGTTCATCAGCATGCATTGATTAATCTCATGTTGTGGCAAAAAATACAAAATAAAATAAATAAAGTTAGTTGCAAAAGAGCGAGCAGTGGGAAGAATGAATCTAGAGCCCTGCTTTATTAACAAAGTGCATATTTAAAGTCCAAACCACTGCATTCTTGCCTAAAAAGACTACATTCCATGATACAAAATCAGTATTATTTATAACATTTTAGTAGATTTGGGAGTCCTCCATGACAATCGCTGTAAGAAGTCATGCAAGCAGAGTGATACAAACGGTGAAATGTTTGGAGTTTTGTTATCACTAGAATATCGCACTGCTGGAATCATATTCGAGACCCAGAAATAACTGTATCTGTCTATCTGTCTACACACACCACACACACACACACGCACCCAGCATTTATTTATTTATGTCATATTTTTTAAATGTTTGTTCTTCAGAAGAAAGAAAGTCATATGTGAGGGTTCTAGTTGATTTGTACACGCTAGTCTCCTCTCGAACAAGTCGATTCAGAATGAAAAGTATTAGCCGAAGCTCACAAACACAAATGAACAGTCAGTGCCCACTTTGACCGATGCTGCAGTCATGATGTCTTGTTCATCTGTCAGTCAAACAGCAGTGCTTTTGCCCCCGTCAACTCGAGGCCACAGTTAGCCACAACTCCAATCTGCAGTCGAAATTCTTTTGTTCTCACCTGTTATTTTAAAACAAAATAACTCCCACTTCACACGGTGCTGCCGTCTGCTTCTTTAGTTTGTCATTTGTCTCCTTCTGACAGGAGCTGAAGAAAAGCCAGACAGAGAAACAGGCAGCTTCAGAAGTCAGTCAGGCATGGCCACAGGGTCCCCTTGTTCAGTTCGTCAAAATATATCACCAAAGTGCAGCATCTCAGACACCCGTCCATATTTTATTCAGAGTGCAGGTTTGTAAGGGGATTTTGTCTAATACTCGCTGATCCAGGGGAACCTGAGACGTTTCTGAGAGATTAGAGATGCAAATTAGAAATGAGCAGCCCGTCTGATGTCTTGCAGCTGCAGTGCCAAGTTAGTAATAATGGTAAAATATTGAAATGGGGCAGTGCAGCTTGTTAGATCCCATAGTTCAGGTCTGCTGGGAGTGACGGCTGGGACGCATCACGGGAAAAGTGCTTGGAAAATTCATTTTATCAGAGGTCTGACTTTGCTTTGCTCTGTGCTAAATACTTGGCACTTTGTGAGCTTAAAAATAGTAGGTGAGACTGGTGTTGGCTCGCACAATTTCCGTAACCCAACTAGGTGTAAATGAAAGTGTAAGTGCTTTTGTAAAGCACACACAAAATAAAATGTATTTGTTAGTTAATGACAAAAGTTGTTCAACAAACTCCTAAATGGAAAATAATAATATTAATTAAATATTTACATTTGTATTTAGAAAATCTGTATTAACCCAAACATTTAAAAGCATATAACATTTAATTAATAAAAAGTATACATTATTTACTTAGCAAAAAATGTATCATAAAATATTATTTCTTTATAATTTTACATATTATACATTATTATGATGATTATTATTACCTTTATTTTATTTATTAAAAATATTTTTAAGCCATTTTAAGTAATTAAATAACAACTAGGGGAACGTTCTCTCTCACACTCTTTTCATAAATTTTGTTTGGCAGGTTGTATAATTTTTTGCAGGCTCCAAAATGTATGTGCACAATAAACAATTTTTTTGTTACAGAATAAAAAAAGATATAGTATATATAGAGATATATAAAATATAAGAATTAAAAGGAAAAAATTGAAGGACATTTTACTTTGAATTAGCATATTAAATCTGTGTGGCTCAACAGGGCTAACATTCAGATGTTATTTTCTCCTAATACAAATTTTTACAAGAAATGTACTTTTTGTCTGCCAACTCTTCTAGCCAACCAACTCCTTTCCCCTAATCATAAGCAAACACTTAATTGAGAAGATGTACCACAAAGCCAAACTAACAGTTGGATAACTTTAACAAGCTCATAGTGTCCTGGCAGAATCATACGATCAGTCATGGCATTTTCTGTTTTGCTTAATTTTTTTTATTTTTTTTTGACTGTAAAAACACAATGAATCAGAAACCACCCGTCATATAGCAGCTTCATTTTCACACCATTTCCAGGAAATCGTTTATGAATTCGCACCTTTCAATAATTATTTTTTGTCAAGTTCTTTCGTTTTGTTCTTTCACCTCATTGATTGTCCTTCCAGCTCTCTGCAGGTACTGGCATAAAGTTTCAACAAAATATGTCTCTCTGGCAAATGCAAATCACTCTGTCAGGATGCAAGTTCCTGTAAAATCCATCACTTTTTGGCATCCAAGAGTCCGTGAAGTGGTGTAAATCCTGCTACTGGCATGAGACAGTCTGTTTATGACTCTTGATTCAGGTCGCGCCATTAAGCATGTGAAGGAGGCCATCTTTGCTGAGGACGCGGGCGTAAGGAGAGGCATTCCTAAAGTGCTGGTGGTGCTCACGGATGGGCGATCTCAAGATGATGTCAACAAGATCTCGAAGGAGATGCAGATGGAGGGTGAGCGATTCTAATCTAAAAATGAGCATAATAAACAGCAGCTGTAGAAAAACACTGACTGTCTAGTGGTTTGGTTGTTTCTGTTAAAAATAGAACTTTAAAGGCTGTAATAAAAGTACTGTTTTCTTGTTTCACCGTAGGCTACATCATCTTTGCCATTGGCTTCGCTGATGCTGACTACGGGGAGCTGGTGAACATTGCCAGCAAACCAAGCGAGAGACATGTGTTCTTTGTGGACGATCTGGATGCCTTCAAGAAAATTGAAGAACAGCTCATAACTTTTGTTTGTGAGGCTGCGACTGCCAGTACGTCCCTTTGAGAATCCACAGAAACTTCCTCTTGCAGTTTGCTGTGACATGTGGTAGAGAACTTGCTAGTTTTAATATGCTTAGACATGCTACACAATAAGTATTTTAAGGACGCCAATTTTCATTGATTTTTGAGAATGAAGTGACATTCTTGTGCTAGAGGATAAAGTCCCTGATTTCACAGAACAGTGTCTGTATTTGAGAATAGCTAGGATGGTATTTTGACCAATCAGAAACCAGAACCAGAACTGTCTTGTACAAGTAATGTTATACCTTCAAGACATTTTATTGTGTTTGAAACACTCATTTCCAATAATCAGTGTTTCATATCATGTTTACTATCAACATATACTAACGATGACAAGTCAAGTCAGTTTTAGACCAATCAAATTTATAAACTTTTGAATCAAAGTATTTCTGGATTGTTGCTGGCCAGACTACATTAAATCAATGCATTCATCCAGGCCATCCAGTTTTGAGAGCAAAATCCACAATCAATATTTAGAACCAAGTCCAAGCAAATATTTTTTCTCTGTTGAAAATGTTACACTTGAATGTATGGCACAGTATGCAAGAAAAGATCTGTCGCTTACATTTCATTGCAACTTTAAGATTAATTATACTATCAAAAAGTTCAGAAGTTGATGGATTAGCAATAACAAATGTGTTTTAATATGATGAAATAAGGTTGCTATTTCAGTATGTTAATACGTCACAATGCTGTTGATAACATTAATTATTGAATGAATACAAAAAAACTCTGGAATACTCTAATTTGGTCAAACACATTTTTTTAGTGTCTTTGGCATGTTTGCTAGTCAACATTTGACTCAGAGGAAGATAGGTAAGCAACGACTTGCGATATTATTAAGGGATGAATGAAGTTGGAAGACTTTTAAGATTGCAGGGTAATTACTTTTGAATTACTTTAAGTTCTTTGCTCTTCCGTTCTCTGAAATCATCCCTTGTGAGTTTACGTCAAGTCTAAAATAAAAGTTGGAAGTTTGAAAATGGTCTCTGAACAGAAAAAAATATTTAAATGCATCATGTAACCTATAATTTCCAAAAATCACTTTGTTCTAGGGGAATTGATAGGTTTTACACTCTGTTCTATTTTCTTTTACAGCTTGCCCCTCGATGTTAATGAGCGGGAACACTTTAGCTGGTAAGACAACAATAAATGCTCCTGGTTCACACTAACCTCTCCATCATTGCTGGGTAGGAGGAGAGGATCTAAGGAATTATTGAAGAATTAGATCTATTCATCCACTGTCAGTATTTAACAACCCCTTTACTTAATTAGGACCAGAGGGTCATGTTATTCACACCATAATCTAGATCTGGAAGAAAGAAAAAATTGCTTTTCACATGGCCTGTCTTTCATTAGACGGACAAACATACTGTTGCTTGAACCATTGTTGCTGTTTCAATCAACTTTTTGCTATAGCTACTGTTTACACAAGAGAAATTAAATATATATATATTTTTAAGTGTATGATATAAAATATATTAATATGTAATATACTTGAAATATTTATAAACTAATGTATAATATTGAAATCTGCCATAGGAAAGTATTTTAACACTTTAAGACATCACAGTGCAGGCCACTGAATAAACCACTCTTTATCATTTCAGATTTACATTTTTTTTTTTTTATTTATTAATTACCTAAAATTTGATGTGCATACACTACTCACTAAATGTTTGAGGCCTGTATGATTTTATTGATGTTTTATTATTATTACGATTTTTATTTATTTCAAGAATTGTATTTATTTTATTTAGAAAAAAAAAATGAATTAAATTGTTCAAAAGTAATAAGAACATTTAATACTGTTAAAATAGTTGTTCTCAAATCAGTTTCTAAATATTTCATGGTTTGCACAAAAATATTTCCCTTCTGTTTTCCAGTTATTTTAACTTTTGATAATATTGTTTCATGAGCACCAAATCAGCATATTATAATGATTTCTGGAGGATCATGTGACGCTGGAGTAATTACAGGAAGAAATTATGTTTTAAAGCATATCAAAATAGAAAACGGTTATCTATATAATATTTTACAATATTACTGTTGTTTTTACACTGTATTTTTAATCAAACGAATGCAGCCTTGCTGAGCATAACAGACTTTGTTCAAAAACACTTTAGTATAGGGACCAATTCTTACTATTATCTAGTTGCTTATTAGCATGCCTATTAATAACATATAGGCTGTTTATTAGTACTTATAAAGTGCACGTTCTGCAAGACCACATTCTACATCCCTAATACCTAAACTTAACAATTACCTTACTAATTATAAATGAGCAGCAAATTACAGTAGCAGTTTAACGGTACTGTTTTGTTAGATAAGCATACTTCAGGTTAATCCGTTGTCCTTTGCAGGCTTCCGTATGATGGAGATGTTTGGTTTGGTGGAGAAGCACTACAGCAGCGTGCAAGGTGTCTCAATGGAGCCTGGGACTTTCAACAGCTACCCCTGCTATCGGTTGCACAAGGACGCCCTCGTCTCTCAGCCTACCAGGTGTGTGTGTGTGTGTTTGTTAACTGTTTATATGAATGAAAGCGTAACAGCACGCTCAACTGAAACTCTCTGAAATGAGAAAAATCTGTGTTAGCTTTAATATGTCACCTGTCAAATCAAAACCATAATACAGATCTAGTTTAATGGATTCTAAATGAAGTGGTTTTAGTGAGCAGGAACAGATTAGCCCCACACTTAAATGCAAAATAAAGAGTGATCGGTCTTCTGTGCCTGATCCCAGAGCACTGACCCTCCTCCTCCTCCTGTCTAGCATGCGATAATATTTAGATTAGGCTTCACTTTCCTGCGCTCGGGGGAATGTTGTTATTACAGTGGAGGGTTTCAGCGCAAGGGTCTCCTCTCCTGTAAATCTCGCAAACCGCAGCCTCGCTTTAACTCGCACTCAGGCAGCTGGGAATTACTACAACACTGTTATTATGATAATCTCATCTGTGATTATGAGAAAGGCCAAAGACTCACGAGGTAATGGCAGCAGTTCACATTTGTTCTTCAGAGGAGAGTGCTTGTGTAGCAGAAGATCTGTTTAACTGGTTGTGCAATTTCTTTAGGTTTATTACATTTATGTGCCATTGTTGTGCTATATTTCACACTGATTTGTCTGATTCATTTGTCCCATGTCGGTTGCACAGGAATGGCTAAAGGGGGATAAGAAATATCAATATATTTGACGTTTTTTGCTCTTGTTGAGAAGTTATGAGAGTGGTTTATCTGTATTTTTATTTTCTTAACTCTCTAAAAATTAAATGATTAAAAAACTGAAATGAAAAGACTTAAAAATGAGTCACAATATGAATGTCAAGACTTTCAAAAAAAAAATAAAAAACATGTTATCAAATAGTCTGATGCCTCACAAATTTATATATATATACATATATATATATATATATATATATATATATATATATATATATATATATATATATATATATATATATATATATATATATATATAAATAACCTAAATTTAACCCTATACATGACATGCTAAGAATGAGTCTTATTCATTTGTTGTCACATTTGATTATTTCTGTTTTAGGTGAATTGTGGTTGGAATTCTGTGATTGAACTACAATGTGGCCAAACACTATTTATCTAAAATGGGGGAAGAGTCTTAATTTGTGGCCATAATATCTTTCTCTTCCATGGTATTCTCTTTCCTTTCACATATCATGTGTGGGGCTACTCAAAACCTCAGAAAAAAAAAAAACTTTAAAAAGTGACAAATCATTTCAGTTTATTATTTCAAACCTGATGTGAAGAAGTTTGCAAATGTATGATTTATGTTGACAGGTATCTACATCCCGAAGGCCTTCCCTCTGACTACACTATATCAATGCTGTTCCGCATACTGCCTGAAACTCCTCAGGAACCATTTGCATTGTGGGAAATCCTTGACAAAAACAATGAGCCACTTGTGGGCATTATCCTGGATAGTGAGTATTACTGTTTTTGCTTTATGCCCCTATGTAGGCCTAACATAAAATATTTCATTAATTTTCATTAATCTTAATAATAATAATAATGGTTTAATAATAAAACTTTCTACAATAATATATATTATTCCTTTTGATTAATTATATGTTCATCAAATAGTGGTTCTCAACTGGTGGGTTGTAACACTGCTAACCAACCAATATAATCATGAAAAATTATAGTAGCAAAAAATATGGGATGATCTGCTTTTATAAGGTTTTAGAAAACGCATTGCAATTTATTTGTTGCAGGTGTAAAAAGGTGTTTGTCTAATACACTGTGTGGTTCCTTGGCAAAAAAAAAATATGCAGATGCCAGTGTATTCTTAAAAACCATGTACAAAAATACACAAGATAAAAGAAAATACAATCATTAATGCATGGAAATAAAAATGGAATAAACATGGTGTGTGCTGATCAAAATGCATTTTCTGCAGTGAAACTTTGGCTGGCGAGAGCATGAAACCCTTGAAATCAAAACCAAAATGGACAGTTTTCCTAATCCAGAAAGGCTTGCACATATGGAGTGTATGTTTGATTGCCTACATTTGATGTCCAATGTGAAATCTTAGTCCTGAAACAAAACCAGTCGAGAACCACTGACTTAAAAGATCTAAAACCCTTGAGTCTAATGTTTTCTGTCTCTCTTCAGACGGAGGGAAAACATTAACCTTTTTCAATTACGACTACAAGGGAGAATTTCAAACGGTGACTTTCGAAGGAAGTGAAATTAAGAAGATTTTCTATGGCAGTTTCCATAAGGTCAGTCTGTCTTCCATTTATGATCCAGCTATGACTATGATTACAGAAACTATACCGTCATTTGTGTTTCAGTCTCATGGCTGAGGTTTTCTCTTTCTTGTCAGGAAAGTCATGATTTAAGCTGGACTTTGGAAACGCTTGAATTATAGCAACCAAAGTTTGTTCATTCATACTATAACCATTCATGTACCAAATGACCAAATACAGCTGAATACACAAATTTTAATTTATAAAATTACCTAATTTTCTTTATAGTTATGCCTTGACTGTCAGAACCAAATATCTCTGATGTTTTTAGTATGTTTTAGCTGTCTGTTTTGCCTCATTCTCACCTGATTATGTACAAGTTTGGGCACAAGAGAATTTTATGTCACATGAAATTGAAGTTTTTCCAAATTACAGTAGATTCATAATGTTTAAGCAGCTATTTGGTTAGTTACTGTAAAACATATATAGTTCAGTCATGCAACTGTAGATGGCGCAGGCTGACGGGTTGTTAACGTAACCGATGGTACTTAGAGTTAAACTTGCCACAAGCTGATTGGTTCATGCTGCATATGCAGCAAGTGAGCTTACTGCCTTGCATTTATATATAACTGACTAGCATTCACTTAAGATTCCTGCAGCGTGCTTTCAGAGTTTTATGAAACCCTCCTCCTTCCCCAGCTCCACCTGTATAGATCTGCTAGGGGTTATTTTATATGCTATTTGTGCAGCAGCAGTATGTTTTAAATACTCATGACTCAGTATCACCATATGCATTGGCAGTAGCAAATTCTACAGCAGTAATCAACAGCAACAGCAATTCAACAGCAGCAGCGTAGCAGATCTATTCCGCCAAGACAAAATACATTAACATTGTCATATTAATCATGCTAAAATCTTCGGACTTCTGACGCTTTCTGACCTTCAGATTTCATCTTTGGATTTTAAATTCTATACATTTTGTTCAATCTGCCAATTATTGTTTGATCTCACACTTCTTTTGGGGAAAAAAAACAGTAGGCATTTAAATACACTTTTATATTAACTTAATTTCAGCTAAATGAATTAAAGTTTAAACTAAAAGACAAAAACATAATGTATTCACACATTATATTATTTCACCCAGGGCATGCACTACAGAGTCCTGACAGTATGAAAATGGTTTATGATAGCCCTGTCCTGTTCATTTTCTGTATTCTTTCTTCACATCTGTGCTGGTGAAGAGCTCTCTATCACTCTTCTGCCCTCCAGTAGTTTTGAGACGCTGTCTGATATATTCCAAGGCTTTGTGTGTAACTTGTCTGGTTATAATTCCCTTTTTCTGCCAAGTGTGTTCTACCTTTGAGTGCATGACAAGCCTTTGATGCAGTGGCGTGTGTGTTTATGAGCGAGTATTCTCCTGACATCACTTATGATGTGTTTGTAGGGTAATCCCTCTTGGCAGAGCTCGTCAAGATTAGAGTCTGTGAGTAATACAGATTACTTCAGCACCGTCTCCGCTCCGGATCCTGAATTAATAAATATATCTCTGCCTGTTTCATCTAAATGGTGGGGAATAAGCAGGATTTGGACACTTTCATTGAAGAATTTCACCTGTCCTTTTTATCGCTCGTTCAATAGTTTTCTGAAGACAGCTTTTATACTTTTATGTGGATCATTCTCAAATTTTGATGACAAACATGTCTCTTGACTTTTCAAGAAACTATATTATTAATATAAGATTAAAGAAATTTGTCAGATTTCCCTTTAATCTGCTTTTCTACTTGTATGACATTATAAATTAGCATTATAACATTATAAGTCTCATTTTTAAACTTAAGTTAAACTTTACTATTTATTTTATAAAGCTGTATTTTGATAATAAAAAATATTCTAGAAAAGTTATTTTAGGTACAATGTAAGAAGTTTAAATGTGCATATAGTGAATTTTCCCTGTATGTTTTAGAACTGAATCATGTTAATTTTTGGTTATTTTGTAATTGAACTAAATTACTGAATTAAAATAAATGATTTGAACTACAGTAATTAATTTTATTAATTACGTTATTATTTATTTATATCTTTTTGTTTAAAAATGTTACTTGTAATTTAAAATTTTAATGTCAAAATTAGTGGTGGGCCGTTATTGGCATTAACATGCTGCGTTAACGTGAGACTGAAAATATCGCCGTTAATCTATTCTCAAAGTTGGGTTGGGAGCTGGGTCTATACTAAGCAATGATGACTTTCACCTTGATATTTTATATATACGATTTATATTTTATATATTTTATAAAAACTCAGGACAGTTGACGGCCACTGCTGCGCATCGTCACGAAAGCTTATCTTTTTCACGTGTTTTTAAGACTTACTGCTTGTCGATTTAAACATTAAAGAGAAATAAAATATTAAAATATAACAAGACGCGGAAAAGCTGAACAGAGTAGCTGGTTACTCGCACGCTGTGTTCGGTGCGCACGAGAGAGATCGAGAGTCGCGTATCACAGACAGCGACACTGAACCGAGCTCTCTTCTGCGAAGTTCTCCTCGAAGTCCCTCCTGCACTTGAACAAACAAATACAAATCGCAGTTTGAACAAACAAAAAGATGTGAAAGAGCCCAATTCAGTTCTCTCGGTGTTCTGGTGTTCAGGGCTCATGCAGAGAAAGGCGTCTCAAAACACTTGAACATCGAATTTGCTTATTTTTGCTCTTGTGCCGACAAATACATACAAAATATGTCAAAATAATCCACCTTGGAAATTATGCTTGAAAAAACTGTCAGTTATTTCTTAAGTGAAAGTAAACAGTTGAGAAAAAAAATGGGATGTGTATTATATTGAATGCGTCCATTGTCTCTTAAAGTGACCGCGCCTAATTTAGCTACTGGCTGCTGTAATGTTAATCCATGAAAATTAAAATCACTCACTGCTCTTGACTGAATTACTTTGTAGTTTTAGCAGTCAAACCAAATATTATTCAGACACCAGATATATTTTTTGATATATATAGCAAAACTGTAATAATGTGAGAAATGTTGAAGGTGTCTGAATAAATGTAGGTTTGATTATATATTTCATTTTTACATTAAAGACTATCCAGTGCTATTTTACATTTAATTATTTGGTTTCCGTACCTTGACACCTACAAACTTGAAAAAAACTTAAACATTGTGTAAATAGCACAAATAAATAAAAATAAACGAACATACAAATTAAACAATTTCAAACAGGGCCCACTGGTACAACCTTCACCGGGTCTCCGCTGACCCCAGCTACGGCCCTGCTCACGCCTGTTTCACACATACTCCGTCTGCAGTGCGTTTGCAGTCCGTGTGCGTTACGTATGTGGTGCAGCACGGACTCGATGTGCTTTCACACAGGACGCTATTGGGTACGTAAACGATCGCTGCACTGCTGCAGACGCAACGCTCCTGGAACGCAACTGGAATCCGTTAACATGTGTGCGTAAAAAAATATGCAATGCATACGCACTGCAGACGGAATATGTGTGAAACAGGCGTATGGTTGTTTGCACCTTGTGCAATGTGGAATTAGTTTACAGCTTTTTCAAGCACTTTGTGATGCATTTTGGAAACAGGAGATGAGCCCCCTTTCTAATGCACCACCTAGTTTGATAAACCCCTTCTCAAAGACTTACTGTTTGTCCATTTTATTTGGGTAACACACATATTCTGAATGCTGTCGGCAGAATTTAAATGAGACATTTTGATCGAGATTAATCTAGATTAATTTCAAGATCACATTGAGATTAATCTAGATTAAAAAAATTAATCTATTCCCACCTCTAATAAAAATACATCTCTCTGGCTTAAAATGAACCCAAAATAAGTTGGAAATTAAAAACTTAAGATACTTAATTACTAGAGGCATAGGTAATAATCAAAAGATGAATGTATTAATAAGCTATTTAATACATGTTTTTGTAATTATTATTTATTATACATATTGCTAAATGTTAATTTATTAAACAAAATAATAAATCTTAATTTCCATTTTACCTTGGGTTCATTTTAAGCAAGAAATATAGTAATTGTGAGATAAATAAAAACATTATCAAATATTTAACTCAAATCGCTGGGTCAAAGCAACCCAGTTGTTGGGTTCTTCCACATTACACCCCACTTGGGTTGTTTTTAAGTGTACTGTTACACTGCTTAATTTTTATTTAATTATTTATTTTTATTAATAAGTGTGTTTTTAGATGATACTGACACTTAGAATCTCAGAAATCTCTTTCTTCATTTGGGAAATAAAACCAGATAAAATTATTAAACAAATAACAAATGATCAGTTATGATGTATAATAATGTCAAAATAAATATTTACCATCACTTTCATGGGAGAAAACTGAATTAAATCCAAAACTTTGAGCATTCTGTAAATCAGAAAATCTCCATTATATTAGAGTGTCCCAGATACAGTGTTTAACAGAGCGATAAACGCAAACTAACACACCCTACATTAATTTATCTCTATTTGCATTTAAGTGAGCGTTCAGTGCACAAACCAATATAATCTGCTTTATAGAGCTCCGCAACAGCATTGAGTTGGCATGGTTTCATTTTGTAGTTACTAATGAGATCCGTATTCGGGGCTTGTGGCTAAAGCTGAGAGTTTGTCTGGCCACAGCTCAATCTGATTTCCATAACGTAAACACTTTTTGCACGGCAGTCGCTGTCCTCAATACCATTGACCCCAAGTAACGCACAGTTGGCTTCAGTTGTTATGACAGCTTTTAAATAAACTTGGAAGATCTCAGAGGATCTAGGACTCTCATCGGCCCTCTATTAAAAAAAAAAAAAAACAGCTCATTCCTCTGGACCATGACTTATTCCACACTTTCTAAAACCAGTGCTCAACGGTTGCAATTTTGTAAGGTCGTGAGAGGAAGTCATGTGGATGCTGCTACGCTTCAGATACATGCTCATCTTATGGAAGTTATTTGGTAGTGTTCTGTACTTTTATGCTCTTGTGTGCATTTTGAATCAAGGTTAGAACTGTGTAGAATACATTTGGAGGAAGTGCTGACACACGCACTTTAAAACTGAGTGAAACATGGCTACTCTGACAACACTTGTTCATAAACAGCATACATCATGAAGAAATATGTTATATGTGATAAAATATGTGTAATCACATTCATAATGTTTTTTGTCACATACTAGCTTTGGAGATGTTTCTACATCTACAAAAAGAACTGATTCATTCATTCATTCATTCATTCATTCATTCATTCAGTGTGAATTATTTTATTTTATTTTTTGCTTTGTTTGTTTGTTTTGTTTCCTTTTGTTTCGTTGTTTTTGTTTTGTTTGCTTGTGTTTTTTTTTTTGTCTGATTTTGAATTGTTATTTAAATGTGATCTTGACAAACAATTAAACAGATTTCACTTTGTCACAATTCAAGTAGATTGGACTGTACTTGCAGAACTTGAAAAAGCTGCCCAGGGGCGTTATGAGTATGACCGTCAAATGAACTGAAGGGGCTTTGTCTCTAATGCTTGCCTGGTTCTGTCCCTTAGGCCATAAAAAGAAAGACGCCACTGATCTGCTTATAATACAACGTTGAGGAGAGACAAAAGAAAAAATACAAGCAAACACTGGGAAAAACGTTTTCTTAAGCTGTTTTTCTTTGTCTTGTGTTGTTTAATTATATTATATTATATTATTATTATATTATTATATTATTATATTATTAAATCTAATTTTTGTTAAAAGTATTATTAAACAATGCACACCAAAACACATACCCCAACACATAAAAGCATAAACCATACTAACCTGCTAGTACTACCATACAAACCAAAAATACAGATTAACAAACAATCACTGTATGTCTAAATTGGCAACAGCCTGCTGTGTGAAATGCGCCAGTTCATCATGTTGGAAAGAGAATTATCCTGAAACTGATCAGGAGGCAGGTGTGACCATCAGCGGCCACTCCTGCTTAGAAGATAATCATTACACACCAGCAGACCAGTTCAGACACACTCATAAACACTGTCAGGTTCAACACATGCAACACATGGACATGTCACTGCTGCAGCTGCGCAATCCAATTGGCTTTCGCCGCAGAAACACCTGCCGCTCAGAAGATGGAAGGTGATATTCAGTATGAAAATCCTTATTTGACAAAGCACAAGTCTAGCACCTCACAGACTTTTTCCCGCCTTGATAGAGAAGTTTAATTTCTGAGAATTAAACAGCCTCTCTTCATAATGCTTTATAATTGACATTAATGTGAGATTTCAGAATAATGAGCTTGGTCTGAGTCTGCTATCAGCCCGCCTGTCTGACAGCACACTCGCACTTACAATTGCATTCAGTGAACTGGAGAAAATTGAGTTTTAGACCCCAAATCCATTAACAGGCGACGTGTGCTGTCTCATACTGAAATATACTCTTGACATACAAATATGAACTTTTGCTAACACTGTGTTCTGTTTGAGTTTTGCGGTTGTTATGGACAATTACAGTTCTCTCATCTGACTGACAATAAATCAGGAGAGACACTGAATGTAGACACGGCAAGGTTGATTTGGTTTTATATTGGTGTGCGTTTGTGAACTTGAATGTTTCTGTGAGATTCACTTGAAGTCTCAGATTGAAATTGAAAACTAAGAATTTGATATTTAACCCCGTCAAGTCTGACATTTTAAAATAATGCTTAGAAACCACAATAAAGTTCAGTTTTTTAACATTAGTGAACTAGTTAACATAAACAAACATAAAAAAACACTTCTACAGCATTTATTAATCTGAGTTAAAGTTGATTCTAACATTTAGTAATACATTATTCAGATCAAAAGTTAATTAATGTAATGGCAAACGTGAAATAACAATGAAAATTTGTATTTTTATTAACAAACTTTAACAAAGATTAATGCTTTAACAAATGTATTTCTCATTGTTAGTTAATGCATTAAATATAGTTAACAAATGGAACCTTGTAAAGTTTTACTGATTTTTTTTATTAAACTATTGTACTATCATACTTTTAGACAAAACAGCATTTTGTTGTTAATTGTGTTATTATATATCATATTTGATACATTAAGTTTTTTTTGTTTTTTTTTGCTTTGTGGTGATCAAAGTATATGATAAAATTCATAATAATTTGTAACTTGAAATCAATATACATCAAATACCTAAAAAAAATATAAAAATAAAAAAGTGTCTCAAATGTATGAAGTATTATCCAGTCATTGTATACATAATAATTTTCAAATATCATCGATAATATTAAAGTTATTCTTGCAATTAATTAAAGATTTTCCAGCAAAGAGGAAGACATTTTTTAAAAATGTTATTAGAAGTCCATTGTTATGTAAATGCCAGTTTAGCTGTTATTCTGTTCCTCTCACAAATAACTTAAATGCCATAATTTATTCGAAAGTTCTGTAATTTTTTATTCGAATAATAATATTACAAATAATATCACATGAAATTAAAAAGTGTGGCAGGTGAACATGTTCCAATCCTTTTTGACCACTTTTTGAAAATCGTTGCAAAGATAGCTTGTGGAGCTCATTTACAACACAGAAAAGCTTAACCAATCCTTAATTTCTTATAATATCACTCATAATGTATTTTTGCACATGATTCATTTGATGGTCAGATCTAACGACACAATACAATACATACACCTGTTGCAGCATATCTTGTTGCTTTAATAATTATAATCTATCATTAAATGTTAGGGTTCTCTTCCTGTCTCACCCAGCTTCATGTGGCCATCAGCAAAACTGCTGCTAAAATTGTGATTGACTGCAAAACGGTGGGAGAGAAATCCATCAACGCCGCGGGGAACATCACCATTGATGGAGTGGAGGTTCTGGGACGCATGGTCCGCTCACGTGGAAGGAGAGATAACTCAGCGCCGGTAAGACCACAGCCATTCAGCCTCAATCCTAAAAGATGAGACTTACCCAGGCCTGAAAGAATCATTTGAGCCCATAACAGGACCAGCTTTTGTCTCATACAGACACAAAGAACTCAGTATACAAGTGGAGGAGTGTTTCTGTGGAGTCTTTGTTTGGAGTCTGATAATTATTAAAGATGGTCTGAAACTCTGAGGCCTTTGAATTCCACAAAATCATTATAAGGGTGAAGCTGAGACGACGATTGTGCTTTCAAAGCATGGGCACTCAGTTTAAATACAGACTTTATGCCTTTTGGTTTTTCCATCAGAATGTGTGGATCATTATGTCTGATTGTGTAGGAGTGCATCTGATTTTATTCTCCTCAGAGGCTGCCGGCACAACTGATGAGACTAATTGTCTTTGTAATTATGCTGGTGGGGGTTGTAATGTGAGTTTGTACCGTGCGAAAGTTGAAAAACTATTAGAATCCGTCATTCAGCCCAAACAAATAATCAGACGCATCTCAAGCACAACTGTTAGTAAATGCATAAAGTTTCTGCTTATTTAGATTTTGTTCATCCTCAACAGTGATCCCCTGCAATTTGTTTAGACTTCATAAAATGTTTTTGTTGATAAGTTTTATAATGCATGACAATTGCTTTTGTTGTTAAATGAGTGAATGCTATTCAACAGCCTTGTATATTTGCTTTGTTTGTGTGTGTTTTATGATCCTGTCCACAGTTTCAGCTCCAGATGTTTGACATAGTCTGCAGCACATCATGGGCCAGTCGGGACAAGTGCTGTGAGCTCCCAGGCTTGGTAAGACCCAACCAGTCTGTATTTTATCAAATATATCCATTTTATTCAATCAGCAAGCTGAATAAGCCACACTTTAATTAGCTTATATTAATACTGCAGTTCTGTCACTGGTGAAACCCCATATCTCTTAACTACAATTTAAAACTCAAATATACAGTGATGACCAAATCAGCACTCAATACTATCACCCATACTTAGTGTTCATAATTTAGAATCGATAATTGCTGTACTAATTTGTGTAACAAGCCTTTAACCTTATCTGAGGACCATCATCGCCCTAGTTATCTTTCCACCACTTTTGGTCATGGCTAATATGAAATAGCCTACGGGAGAAATGTATCTAATAAAGGTCCAACAAACAAATGTGGTCCTGCTTCTGATATACATCTGGTGGCATACTATAAATTTGGTTTATTAAAATTAAGAGTTACGTAAGGTTGGATTTTAACCTAGGCCAGCAGCACTGATCCACTTATTTATCCTCTTTGCCTCCAAATCTCTAGACTAACAGTGCACTGTAAAAAAATAAAAATAAAAGAGCAGCTGTGATTGCCAGCAAATTCATTGTAAATGATAATGAGACAATGTTTTCATTATTACAGGATGCCTTTATATTTAAATTTAAATTTATAACCATAAATTTGATTAAGACATAATGTTAAAATACCAATCTATTTGAACTACCAAAAATATTGGTGTGGCATATGTAAAAACAAAGTTGTCAAATTAAAATGATAGTTCACCCAAAAATGAAAATGCTGTCATTAATTACTGACCCTCATTTCGTTCCAAACCCATAAGACCTTCATTCATCTTTGGAACACAAATTAAGATATTTTTGATGAAATCCGAGAGCTCTCTCAACCCTGCACAGACAGCAACGCAACTGACACGTTCAAGGCCCAGAAAGGTAGTAAGGACATTGTTAAAATAGTCCATGTGAAATCAGTGGTTCAACTGTAATTTTCTGACGCTACAAAAATACCTTTTGTGTGCAAAGGAAAGAAAAAAAAAGATTTTATTCGACAATTTTTCTCTTCCATCTCAGAATTCGATGCTTGTTCACAAAATGCATGCGTTTGCATCCCTCTGATTAAAAACATGGTGCAGCGCATGTGAGCTCTAAATCAGAACTTTACTGTTGTGAAGAAGCGTTGAAGACGCTTTATAAGTGGTTGAACTACTGATGTCACATGGAGTATTTTGGCAAAAATATCTTAATTTGTGTTCCGAAGATGAATAAAGGACTTACAGGTTTGGAACGACATGAGGGTGAGTAATGACTGAACTTTTGGCTGTCCCAGCAAATTACTGTGTAATGGAAAAAGATAATATCAAAATTGCAACTCGTTGTGCAACTGGTGGTTATTGTTTTCTGCAAACTTATTGTTAGCATTTCAGTGACTTGGAAATGAGTAAAAACCTTCTAAAACAGTCATATAACATTCCCTGTATATATATATATATATATATATATATATATATATATATATATATATATATATATATAAAACAAAAGAAAATCTTAATAATGTAAATAAAATTGGAAAGCTAAATCAAAAAAAAGACTAGTCTACAACAAAAAAGCTAACAAAAGGACCATAAGCAGTCTTGTAATTGGCTATCATTATTTATTAAAGTTCTCTGCTGTGATAGATAATTTTATGATTTTATAGTTGTATGTACTGCCAGTATACAGTACATCTGATGCCTTAGCGAAATGACATTTGTTTTCTTCCTATATCATTTTGGATACTTATTTAATGTTGAAAACCAGCCATTCTGGCAATCGTCCCTAACTATAAAGATCCATGACCACTCTACAAATAATTCAATTATGTAGTCTTGTAGCAGACAAATAGACTTGGTCCTCCATGGATAGGAAGAACAATATCTCCAGGTCGCTTGCTGTGTTTGTGCACTTGCGATTTAATGACTTGAGGCAACTGCACAGACATCCTTGGTTGACTTGGACAAATAAAGTTCTGTTAGATTCCTAGAGAGGAAGTAGTCCCGTGTTTGAAATGGTGTCCGACATGTTGTTTTGTTTGTGCTTTCTTCAGAGAGTCGAAGAAGACTGTCCTCCCATGCCCCATGCCTGCACCTGTGCTCAGGACAGCAAAGGACCACCTGGACCCTCAGGACCACCGGTAAAACCACTGGTTTCACCTCTCACTAACAACCAACCTTAGAATGTGATCTGTATTAAACTTGATGATAGAGGGGGTAGACTAGGGAGATTTGTAAAACAGGGCTGCATCATAAAAAATGTAACCAATTAGAAATAAGCTATGTGACAGTGAGAGGTGATGTAACAATTGTTAGTTTTTGTACAAAAATATGATTTACAGGCAAAATACTATTTTTATATAAGTATATTGATAATATATCAAAATTTTAAGAGACATAGCACAAAAAACAAACTTACAGATGTCAATACCAGTCTTATGTACTTAAGCATAAAATCTAGCTCCTCAATTTTAACACAACAGCTTGGTGACAGAGCTACTCCAATTCACTTTCATATCAGCATAAAAACTACAGTAGCTAATACACTTTAGCTGACAAACTTGCTATCATAGTTTAGCATTAGTACTAGCTGACATACTTTAACTGACAAACTCATTCTCATACTTTACCATTAGCGCCAGCTGGCATATTGTAGCTGACAAACTTGCTATCAAGCCTTAGCAATAAAGTCAATTTACATACTTTAACTGACCAAATTACTTTCATGCTTTACTTGCTATCATGCTTGAGCATTAAAGCCAGCTAATATTTTTAGCTGACAAACTTTTTCTCATACTTTAGCATTAGCCCTAACTGACACTGATACTTTAGCTCACAATTTTACTATAATACCTTAACAATAAAAATACTTACTTTAGCTTATAAACTCACTTGCGTACTCTGGCATGAAAGCGCTAGCTGACATACTTTAGCATACATATACACTCTAGCATAAAAGCTAGCATGTTACGACTCTGTGTAATACATAGATCTGTTTGAAAAACATCTTTATAGATTGCGATGCAACAAAGACTGTAGGGATTTGTGACTTTCATATGATTAGTCTCCAGGAACATTCCAGGTTCAGGTGTCTTTCTCAAGAACGCAGAATCGTAAAGGCTTTTCAGTTTCTAGTCTGAAGCCCTAACCATATTGTCCTTTAGAAAAAAAAAACACAGAATGTGTTAAGAAGGAGCACAAAGATATTAAAGATATAAAATGAAACGGGACACTGCTTAAGAGATTGAGAAAAAGACCTAGCATTAGATTTCTCAATTCAGCCCATGCTGCAGGTTAAACTCAATATGGCGGGAACAAATAAATGAGCTCATTTGGAAGGCAGCATCATATGCCCCCTGAGGGAAAATGTATTCTGAGGCCTCGAAAAGGCCATGGTGTATAAACAGCAGTTCTTTCGAGAAAGTCATTACGAGGAGATCGATTTATCAAAACCGATTAGTCCACTCCTGTCCTGTCTGCGTTATAGATTCCTTCATCCATTCAAATCCATTTCCATGACCAAGAGGTGGTTGCAAGGAAGACGATTGCATTTCAGTTTTGTTTATATTATTCCTGCACTTTGATATTAATATTACTGTCATGTGTTCTGAAGTCTTTCCTATGATTACACCGGCTGCTCAAATGAATCGAAAATGTCCTGTTAAGTCATCTTGTGCATCTTTCAAATGAATATTTATGCTTGCATATTCTCAGCTTCCACCGTCACCAGCAGGTTTTATTAAGTGTGTTTTGAGCAAGCTCATGAATCAAATTTGCCCATAGCCTTCAGTGATAAAAACTACCTTATTGCAGACATGGCCATTGGTGATTCAATTAAAGTAAACACAGGAAAAGGAAGATGTACAAACAGGGTTAAATTACTAGCGGTCTCCTGCAGCAGTGGGGGCAAGAGTTTATGAGGGTCATAGGCGGGTGGGATATGGTTTGAACCAGGTCACGGATACTCTCTACCAAACTGTAGGCAGATTCAATCAGATATTTTTAAACTTGCCAATTTTGCAGTATTTGAAGTCATCGTTACGCTTCAACGTTTGCCGAAGGCCCCTGGTAGGCCCCGCCCCCGGGTTGATAACCACCGTAGAGTATTGTGCTATTAATTTAGCAACATACTAATTTCAAACTCTTGCTAGTTTAGTCTCATTTTTATAGTGTTCTGAATTGGTCACTTGTGAGGGCAGTTAGCACACTGCTTATGTTGGAAACAAGGCAGCTCATGATGCTTTGGAACAGAACAACCGACGGTGTTTAAAATGGCTTTATTGACACATGCCCCAGCTCTGGGGTGCGTTCTCCGATAACGTTGTCTCTTAGCGCGCTACGAATACTCAAAAGGTACACCTTAACTACAGGTATACCTTTGCTACGTGTGTTCTCCGAACTATACCTTAGGATGTAGCTTAAGGTAAACCTTCTTAAGTTCGACCTTAGCAGTTGCTGTCCATGGTGGAGGCGCTGAATAGGTTGATATCGACGCCTCGATGATCGATTGTGCGCTCTTTCCTTCACAGCGGTATAGGTAAAGTATTGAGAAAACAATGTTCTTTATAAAGAAGCGTTTTAGAAATAGTACAAACTGCATTTATCGGGGCTTATTGAAATACGTACATGCAGAAATAAATATGAGTATGTGTTTATAATTTAGCAAGTGTACAATCCCAAACCCTCACGGCCATAAGTGTGTTAATGTTCTCCACAACGTATGCTGATTATCCACCAGCCGTATCACATTATTGGCGTAAATCGCTCATTTGTGTAATTGGATGATTTCCTCAATAAAAGCGCAAACATGAGAGACATACCGACATTCACTATGTCGGGGAAAAAAGTCCGCAAAAAGAGATCGCCCAGCCACACTGAGGTCTTACTCAGCCCATATCCATCCCCAACAACCTCCAGAAAACTCCCCACAGCATAAAAACGAAGAGCCGCCAGCAGCTGAATTTCGGGGCTGAGGGGGTAGCTCCGTCGAGTTTGTCTTGACAAATCTGGGCCAACAAGATGCAAGAGCTGCAGAATTTGCTCCCGTGGCAGGCAATTTTTTTTTACAATGGTCTCTTCTGACATGGTAGTCAGTGGACTAAAATGTTCTCTTATAAAGTAGTTGACATACACTAACTGGCTCCGCGGACGCCGCCGTCTTTGATTTAAAACAAGTACTCGCTGTCTCGCTGCCATAGCTATAAAGTTTGTGTAAACTCATCTTTCTTTATATAGACTCCTAAGCCTTTTCTGTCAAATGGTTCGCCAGCTGATGTGCCTTAGGATAGTAATTAAAAAAGCTAACAACCATTAGTGTATGGAAACTTTATTAATGAAAACACTTCCATACACTGGGTGTAGGCTATAACAACTTAAGTATTTTATGTGTATAATTTTAAAGTAAAGTAAAAATGTAATTTTAATTCTAAATCAGATTTTATATTAAAAGTTCATATAAAATTTTCTATGTGTAATTAAACTGCGATGTAAAAAATCTTTTTGCGTAGTGGTGGCCACTAGCGGTATGAACCGTAAGCAGCGATAAGGTATAGCTAAGAGCGCTCCAGACCAACCTTACGAACGCATGACTTACAGAAGGTATACTTAACTAAGAAGGTTTCGGAAACCACGTATTAACGATAAGGTACTTCTTAAGGTACAACTTAAGAACGACGTAGCGTTAAGGTAGTTTCGGAGAACGCACCCCTGGTCATTAAGAAAATGTGTTTGCTTATTCTGAGTTTTTCAATTTGTGTTTATCTAATTGTGTGTGTCTAACTCTCAGGGCGGTCCTGGTATCAGAGGTTCAAGAGGAGATCAGGGGGAGCCAGGCTTGACGGTAAAGTACACATATGCTTTATGCATCCCATATGCAGGGCCACCCAGAGTTGTCATTATTTCCCAAAAGAATAGACACCGGACAAGAGCTCAAAATGTGGAAATACACACAATGCATGTGCCTCTGTGTTGTTTTTGGAGCATACAAGTGAGTAAATCTCACCCTCGCTCTGGATTTTCAGAGAGCTCGCTTTGTTTATTTGTGTCTCTCTGTCCAACTGTAGTTTCCTCTAGAGTAAAGTCCCTCCAGATGTGTGTGTGTCCATTCACAGAATACATCATGCTTCTGTCCAAATAAAGCCATGCTGTGGCAGACATCATTTCATTTCATGCTCCAAAGTTTTATGTAAACTTGGTCCAAATGACCACCACTAAGAAGTTTGTCAGAAGCTAGACTGTGACGAGTGTCTTTTGCTTCCTTGATTATTGCATTCCTGATGGAGAAGGAGACTGCAGGGCATTCACACTTTGTTTCAGCAGCCCGGCTGGTGGTAGGCCTGAAACGTTATGTAATTATATTGAGGAAATTAAACCCGGCAATGAAACCATGATGATTTTATAATAAGGCTACATTTATTAAGATAATGTCCTAACTTTATGTTTAAGGGGCCTCAAGGGCCACCTGGTGAGATTGGACCTCCAGGACCGCAGGGGCCACCGGGTCCTCAGGGTCCGAATGGAATGTCCATTCAGGGGCCACCGGTAAGTTGAAGACTGGATTTTTATGCAAAATTTGTTTCATTCTTTTTATTAATGTTGCCTTTTCTTTTTTTTATTCCTCTCTCTTCAGGGGGCTCCGGGTGAAAAAGGAGAGAAGGGTGAAATAGGTGTGCCGGGTCCTCAGGTAAGGGAAAATATATCACCCGCCTATCTCATCAGCACTTCACGACAGCTTCATAACACCCACATGGTCTCTCATTAGCTAACCTTGTCTCTTCTGTCAGAGAGTTATAATTAGCACAGTCCCATGAGTGTCCGTGTGTGTATAGCTTGTGAGTGATAAGTCGTTCATGTGTGTCTGTATGTGCTGCTTACCCTGAATTTAAGGAAATTGTTTAATATAAATCGATAAATACAAACAGATTGGGTCTTTCAGTTGGCAGCCTAATAGAATCAACTAGTGCCTTTATGAATTACTACACCTTCCTAAACTTAGTTTGAAAACTCACTTGTTAGCGGGTAAGGAGAAGTTTAAAAATTGAGATACACTTCTGTGAAAACTTTTTTATGAGGTTTATTATAAATGACTTGCAGTTCTCGTGTTTTTGGCTGTAACTAGCAACTTTATAGCTACTTTATAGCTTTATAGCTACTTTATACATTTTGATAGGTTAACCCTCTGGGTTACACTGGTGCAGTCTGTCTTGTTTGTTTGGTCTTCTCAAAAATGAATTATGAATGACAAAATAATTGTTTGTACAAAAAAAATAGTACAAATATTAAATAAAACTTCAGAGGGAGGGTTTTTGCTCCCTTTGCCAACTGTATTGTAATTGAGGTATGAATATGAAGGTTTAATAGCAAAATTGTGATGAAATAAAACATATGAGAGGAGGCAGTGCTTTTGTATGTCACTGTGACTGGCAGATTTGTTGATCTGACAATGTGCAGATTCATAGAAATGTTGGAGTATTGGTTGCTTGTCCCAAATGTAAGGTATTGTGGTGTTCCATGTGGCTTTAACTGGGAAACATTTGTGAAAACATCACCTGGGACATGACAAGTTTGTGCTGAGTAAATATAGCAAGGGATTTAGTGATCCGGATAGGGTTGGGAAGATCATTCCACCAGCATTGAACAGTGAATGAACATGTTCCGGAAACTGACATTGTGAATTTCTGTGATGGTACCACAAGGTGCTGTTGACTTCCCGACCTCATGTTTCTAGAGGGGATGTAGACATTTAAGACTGTGTGGAGCCCGTGGCTGTTCACAAGTATCTGTGTCTTGAACTTGATGTAAACCACAACTGGTAGCTAATAATGAGAGTTAAAGAGAGATGTGACATGGGCTCTCTTGTGCTCATTAAAGCATTGAAATAGTCACTCCTAGAAGTGACAAGGGCCTGGACAAGAAGTTAGGAAAGACCTGATCTTCCGCATATTGCGCAACACATACCTACATGATCATGCTGTCTTTGAAGGCTGGTCATGAAAGATTACCCCAAAATTTCTGAACAAATTTGATGGGATAATTGTTTGTGAACCTAGCTGGATGGTGTAATTGTGTTGTACAGCTGGAGTGCCAGGGAAAATGAGAAGGTCTGTCTTTGCTAAGTGGAGCTGGAGGTGATATTCTTTCATCCATGCCAAGAGCACTGCCGAGATATCTTTGGATCATCTCATTGAAAAAATAAATAAATAAATAAAACTGTGTGTCATCACCATAGCAATGGTAGGAAAATCCATGTGCCTATATGGTAGTCCACAGTGCTGTAATGTATATGGAGAAGAGAATGGGTCCAAGAATTGATCCTTGAGGAACAACCCTGAAGGAATCCCCCTCCAGGCAACCCTTAGGTACCTATAAGGTATAGGATTCAAACCAGTGGAGAGTAGAGTTTCTTTGTTACCCAGTGATGAGAGGGTGGATAGTAGGGATCTGATGATTGACAGTGTCAAAACGTCAGTTTCAGTTCAAACATGAGAACTTCCACAATCTGCAAGGATTCAGTGACTGACATTAATGCAGTCTCATCCAAATGGCCACTTTTAACCTGATTGGTTCCTGGTTGAAAACAAGATGTTTACCTGGTTGAAAACAACTTGTTTATGTGTTTTTACAATGAATGGGAGGTGTTTAGTGCCGCTTTTAAGCAGTGGGGTTATCTGAACCTGCATGAATGTGGTGAAAAAACATTATTATGATAAAGAAATTATCATAAATGTGCAGAGTTTTCACCAAATGAGTTTGAGCTGTTTCCCTGACTTCTGAGTTCCTGTGGTGTTAAGCTGTTTAAAATCAAATTAGGCTAGAAGAGAGTGGAATGCTGAAGTTGAATGGGACTTTCTATTCATCAAATAATCTTTAAAAAGAAATAATGGTTTCCACAAAAATATTAAACAGCAGGGCCGGCTCTAGGTTATTTGGTGCCCAAGGCGAGAGAGCCCCACACCCCCCCTCCCGGGAAAAAGAAACTCCACAGTTATTCCATAGATATTCATTTTTTATTTTAAATGTTCACACAACAACTCTTTAAAAGCAACCCCCCATCATTTAAAGCGCTAAAACCAGCTGTCAGATGTTTTCGCGTCACTCCCGGTTGCTGAGCAGCTGAGTTTGACAGCTGCCTGTCAGAGTGACTCAGTTGTTTTTTAGGATTGTAAATCTAGTAAAAGAGATGGACAAATACAAGCAGTGTGTGGACAGTGCACAGTAAAAGTGTACAGCGTGTGCGCAGCTTTCATAATACGATACATACATTTAATTAACTTTTTTTTTTTTAAATTCTGCAATTTTGCGCCCCATCCTGTCTGCAAAGCCGGCCCTGTTAAACAGCACAAAGGTTTTCAACACTGCTAATAAAAAAAATGTTTTGAGTTCCATTTCGGCACAATATAATGATTTCTGAATTGAACACAATATTACTATTTTTGTTGTATTACTGATCAAACATCTTACCGACCTCAAACATTTGAAATGTAGTGTACATTGGGAAAACAGACCCATCTTCTCTCCCTACTCATTTCAGTCCACCACACACCTCTACATAATAATAAAGCATTTTGACATGAAAATTATCATATTAAGATCTTATTTAAAGGAGAATCCAATGTGCCTTAACTCAAAAGACAATTCTAAGCAGGCAGGATGGAATTCATAGTTTTGCCTCAAGCAGATGTCTTAGACTTTTATGCTTCTAAAGCCTCTTTCACAAGCTTGTTAAAATTCTCCCTTTTCTGTGACATCCAACTGCTGGTTTTTAGATTTCTGCTGAAAGTGTCACCAAAAGGCTTCTAAAACATTCACAGTGACAGTTCCATTTGTTGAGGAATAGCTGTTTGATGTGAAGCCAATGACAACCACTCAGGAAAAATCCCCTAGAGTTCTTCAGGGTGACGAAAAGAACATCCTGGCCTTTCCAGTGGTCAAAGTACAAACACACACACACACACCCATATGTTCCTCAGTCTTCCAGTATAAACGTCTAGGCTTGAGATGGATATCCTCCTTTAAGCAGAGGGGCCATCCACACACTCGCTTCCATTAACAGCCGGTATTGAGTTCTTTCAGAGTTATGTTGGAAGTAAGGAGGAAGTGGTCTTTGCCGTACTGCAGCAGAGACGCCCATAGTTCTCACTCAGGGCTAATCTATCCTGTCAGCCTGTGAATTATATTCATTGGCTGCTGGTTGCCAGTCCTCCATATCATGTGCCGCATCTCTTCCCTGATCTGTCTCTGCCGCTGGCGCTGAGAGCCCCATATATAATACTGTTATGGGTGCCCTCACACACAGTTTAAGAATTATGAGTCCACTTTTGATGAAACAAAGCCTGTTTTAGTGTGTGTGTGTGTGTGTGTGTGTGTGTGTGTGTGTGTGTGTGTGTGTGTGTGTGTGTGTGTGTGTGTGTGTGTGTGTGTGTGTGTGTGTGTGTGGTGCTAATATATGTGTTGATGTTGAGTTGGACTTCTTGATTAGTAGTTTTGTAACTGAAAGGATGAAATATCATTTCATTATTAAGACGGTTTCATCTAAATTAACGTATTTCACCTGGAGATAAGCAAGCATTTTCAGTTGATGCTCTGTAGGAGCTGAGTAGCAGGATTTTGCAGGGGATTATGGTATTGTCAAAAGAGCAATACAAGTGGTGGCAGCCATAAAAAGCAGAGAAATACTCAACTTCATGCAAATGAGAAGTGGAAAATGCTAATCGCTGAGATGGAAGCAGCGATGTCTGTAGTAGACATTTCTACACTAGAAATTCTAGTGTTTCTTGTGAATTTAGTGCTTTAAAGAATAGTTTACTCAAAAATATAGTTCTTCTTACCCTTCCAAATCTGCATGACTTTGTTCTGTGGGAAACAAAAAAATGCCAAAAATGTTTCCTTCAAATGTTTTTGACCTCACAGTGAAAGTCAGTGGGGTTCCATACAATGTAAGTCGATGAACTGGAATTGATTTTCATTGTGGGTACAAAAACACTTCAAGGACTAAGCTACAGTTTATGTTCTTTTTATGTATGATATCATAGCAGAGCAGCTCTTCAGATCACAATGACTCAGACCACACAAACTGTCCTCACTTTCGATTGCCTCCTCGGCCTTGAGATTGAGCACTTTGATAATGTCAATATCGTAGCCTGTGAGAATGGAAGACGATCTGTGTATGCCAATGGCCACGTGAAACAATAGGGCTGAACATTTATTACTCGGCAAAGGCCACACATTTTGTAAACAGCTATGTCTGTCATTGATTATGTTGTCTTGTTTATTTACTTTCAGGGTGTACCAGGTGCCAGTGGAGGACCAGGCCGAGATGGACCTCCAGGACAGAGAGTAAGTGTTTTTCATAAATTCACATCAGACTTTATTGTTAGTTCTTTATGATGATATCGGATAGGCTGAGCAAGCTGTACCATTACAAATGACTTTATGTAATATTCAGGGTTGTCTATCAGTTTTAGTAATTGTTTTATAGATGGTGCACAAATACAACCATCGTCAACACTAAAATTAAAACTAAACACTAACACTAAAAATACAATTAAATTCATAACATAAAATAGAAAATGAAACCCTATAGTTATGTACATAACTGATAAGAAAAATCTAAGAAGAAAGACCAGAGAATCTAAGAATCAGTGTAATTTTCTGTTTTATTTGTTAATTTATAGTCATATTTTTTGTAGATTACATTTTAAATCATTCAGTCAATGACGATAATTGTTTGTGATTTTATTTGAATTTTTTTATTTTTTTATTAAAATAATTGTAATATTTTATTTTAAACAGTCATGATCCCCTGCATGATCCCCTGCAGAATTTGCAGTAACACACCTTGCATTTTAGTGGTACAACACACTTCCACTGGAGGGAAAATTACTTACAATGGAATTTACGTACAGGTCAGGGGGCATAAATTGTTAATTAGCGTTTTGCATTAATGCATTCATTTTAGACCATTTTTTAAAAAACAATTAATTCATAATTAATGCTTTAATGCATGAGTTAACTTTGATGACCTAACTGATATTATTAAGTAAATGCACTTTCAGTCATGCCATGTAAGAACAATTCCACATGGGCAAGCTCATCAAATGAAGCTTATGTGTTCTTCTGTGCCTGAACACATCTGATTACGATGAAAGAGGCCCTGACTCACAGATTCAATTTACAGGACTGCTAGTCAATAACACCAAAACTTGAACTAATCAGATCTGTCCCGCTAGACTGTCATAATAAGCGCGCAATGTGTTTATTTTCGTTATTGATTTTGTTCCTCGTCTCCAAACCAAATTAAGCAACTTTAAAACAAAGCCTTACTTGACATTTTGGAATCATGCACATGTGATTCACAGATCCTTAAAATGTATCAGCTCACATGTAACACATGGAATATAATTGCCTCCTAGTCTAGGTGTTTTGTGCTGCATGTGTTGTCACAGATATAAAGATGTTTAATATCGTTATTCATACAAGTGCGGAATCGCATGTATGTAGCCTATACAGATTAATATTGAAAAAAGGAACACTAGACCCATTCTGTGAACTGTTAATGAAACATATGCATGAGGTGGTTATTCGATTACCATTCCCAAAGCCGCGTGATGTAATTAAATGTTCATGTCTTGGTGAGAAAGTGCAAGTTTGCCATCTCTGTTTAGCAATGAGCAGCCTGAGTGGAAATGTTTGACTAAATCGGTCATTTTGCATCCGAAAAGAAAAACAAGCAGCACAAATGGAGGTGTTTCAGACCACACTGCTGTTTACTGAGCTGATTTAAAGCAGGTTGAGGGATAAATCAGCTGTGGTTTCATACACAGTAACTCACTATGACAGTTTAACAAAGAAAGCAGATGCTTGGCTTTGAACTTATGATATTCTCTTAACAGAACATTTGTAAAAGAATATTATTACAGTTCCAAGGTTAACTAACTGGTTGTCATCCCTGTATGCAGCACACGATGAAGGGCTGAAGAAATTATTCAGTATTTCTGGGATTTTCACTTGCAAATAGATTTCATTGAGACACTAGAATAAAACTGTACAAAGCATGGTACAAAGAGGGGAAGTTTCTAGATTGACACCAAACTGGGACGGGCAATATCTTTAATATACACAATATATTCTGATTTTGCTGGCAATAAAATTAAGCAATAATGTGAGCATCACAAATATTTTAAAAATAAAAAATAAATGCAGAAAAAAAAGAGTTGTTAAGTTTAATTTCTGAATCTTATTAAATTGTATTGTTGAAATGATTAAATAATTTATTGTGTTCACTTGGTGAAAAACTGGTGAATACATCTTGATTATTTTAAAATGATGGTTACCACCACCATTTTGAATATTGAGGATAATACTTTAAATCAGCATATTAGAATGATTTCTAAAGGTTCATATGAAACTAAATACTAGAGGTCTGAAATTCAGCTTTGCCATCACAGAAATAAATGCCATTTTATTTGTATTCATTTAATTTAGTTCTAGTTCTGGAATGTCATCATTGCAGAGAATAAATGGTGTGTTTGGCCTCATTGAATATGATGAGCACAAAGCAAAGAGGTGTTAATAGCATGCTTCCACCATGACTCCTTCTCGAGGGAGGTTCTTATCCACCTCAACACACACATAGCTTCTGTGAGAGAAAAACGTCTGTGACCTCAGGCACTCATATGGGATTGCTTATGTTGCGTGCACTCAAACTATTCTGAGGCTTTATGCTCTTGAAGTGTGGTACTCCAAAAGTATGTTGCACTTGAGGCGATTTAAATGTTACATTGTTTTCCCTTCCCTCCATTGGTCTGTTTCCCAAAAGAGCCAGATATTTAGGCCAATGAGGCATGTGCAGTGGAAGAACACTTAAACTCACTTGGATCACTGGCTAAAAGGAAGCAGCCAGAACCGTATTATATAATTTGTGCAGACAGATCTGACATTAAGTTGTTGTTGTTGAGTCTCTATCCCCTACTGAGGTACTTCAGGTGCATCCCAGTATTCTACAATAAAACAGTAGTGAAATGGATGTTCCAGTTAAAACACATTTCCACCTGTTCTGTTCCTTTGCTGTTAGCGTTTGTGTATTTGGTCTTTTATACTGGAACTGTGACTGTTGAATTGTTCCAAAAAAGGTTCATGCTGCCAGTGTACAGAGGTCAGCCAGAGTTGAACACATTCTGTTCATTTAGTGAGTCACCAATAGATTCAGTGAGGTTCATCAGGCTGATTCATACAGGTAAATGGTGAGTTTGTCTTTTTTGAGTCATTTGTTTGTGAATCACACTAGACTCCTCTCGCTGTGTGTTTGTTTTTGCGTGCAGCCCGCAACAACATTATTTTGCAGTTTTTATCTCACATTTTATTATCATATTTATTTCGGAATACAAACTCACATTCACAACATGGGTAATGATTTATTTTGCTAAAGAAAAGCTGTACAGGAAGCACTGACACTTCACAATGTGTTATCTTCATTTCTGCTTACTGTTTCTTAGATTCCCTTATTAGAATTGGGACTCTGGCGTTTTACGGTTTCATACAAATGTGCTAAAAGAAGATGCTATGCTGTATTTATATTGATATATCATAGTTTTTTATTTTATTTTAAACAACGCATCCTCAACATTCTTTCGTTTTAGGGCCTACTGGGTAAGGATGGACCCCAGGGAAGAACGGGCCCTCCAGGACCAATGGTATATAACATGATAAAGTCACTCTTTGAGTCTTTCTGAGACTTGGTCATGAACCATTTTCCTTCTTAATATCTCATTTAAGGGAAGCCCTGGAGCTCCTGGGGCTCCAGGACCAAGTGGATCTCCAGGGCAAATGGGTGATCAGGGGACACCTGTGAGTATTGCATTACTGTCATGTTGAATAAACTAAAAACAAAATAGTGTAGACTACAAGTCGTGGCATCAGCTGACAATTAAGTAGTTCTATAAATGAGGTTTTGTGGAGTTCTTGTTTAGTTGAAGGAACATTGAATCCTGGCAGACTGTCCTACTGCTGACTCATTCTCTTTAGTGTCAGACTCCAGCATTACTCTCACTGAAGTACCAGACCACCAAAGCTGAAAAGAGAGACCAGAATTAAAAATATTTTGAGGTCATAAACCAAATTGGTCCTTTGATTCCCCACTAAACTGATTTTGAATGTACCTGATTACAAAACAGCATGGTTTGGTGGCGATGTGCTGATCTTCTCATTAGGCTTCTCTTGGCAAGGCTCAACAATAAGGATAACCCGCTGGTCCAGGGCAAACACAAGAGAGTTTTATGCCAATTTACAGCTTTTACCATTGCCGCAGTGCCAGCAGAGCAATATTTATTGTTAAATTTGTCTTAGTAATTCATATTTGCATGAAAGACATTAGCCAACCAGGTTTTGCTGGTAAACAGAATGATTATAATGGCCCTCCAGCTAAACCAGAGGTGTCCAGTTCTGCTCCTGAAGGTCCAGTGTCCTGCTGAGTTTACCTCCAACCTGCTTCAGCACACTTGACTGAAGGTTTCAACATAACGTGGTATCCAGGAGGAGGACTGGATATCCTCAAGCTAGAGTAACACCAAACCTGTACTATCTAGCCTGATCTATTCAGCAGGATGATTTCTGCTTTGAAAGTCCATGTGTGTTGAAGCTAGAAATAAACCTAGTTTTTACCATGAAGAGTCCCTTTATTCATGCCTAGAAATCAGTTATGAATGCTGGAGCAGACAGCTCCACATTACTAGAGTTTTGCATTTGAAGCACTTTGTTCTAGGGCTCACTGTAGCTCAGTTTCAGCCTGCAAAGATCTATCTTATACAGTCCGACTGGTCAGAGAGAGACCTACAAACTGAGAAATCTCAGGTATTGTTTGCACAGAGCCTTTGACTGAAATGTTTGTTTCCCGTTTGTATATTAGAAGCACGAGGGATTCTGAATTAACGTCAGTCTCTATGAGTTTCCTGCTGAGTGACACCTATATAAATTGGAGCTCTATTTGTTCTCATAGATTTGTAAAGTTGAACCATATGCTCCAGCACAGTCGTTGAGGAACATCTGCAGAGCTCGATTGCAGTATAACCTCTCAACACTGATTTGAAACCTGTACGTCTTTCTTTTTATAAGCCCTGGAAGAGAGATTGTCAGTAAGATGACAAGTTTATGATCAATTGTGGCCCAGTTTATAGAAGAGCAGGGCTTTGTTAATTCTACTGCAATATAGATATAGAGCCATAACCTCATGCTCCGATGTGTGAAATTACATGCAGTACTTTGAATAAACTATGATCATATTCTCACACAGTCTGGCACAACAACCACATATCCTCACGATGAGTCCCAGTGAGCCTCCAATGAGTCTGTCTCAGGGTTACATCTCATTTTGACCCAGATGTTATGATATCAGAATTGTTTAGTAGCCACGGCGCTCTGGCCACAAATTCCAGTCTGTTTTCCAACACATTAGGTCAGTGACGCATCCATTTTATGTTTTTGGCTCATGTGTTTCATCCGTGATTGATTTGGTCCACTCTCACATTCAAATCCCCCTCTCCAACCAGTCATTAATGTCTTTGTGTTTCTTTTTGGTCTTTTTCTTCTCCAATCGGTGAATTCTGAAATGTTTGTCTTCACTTTCTTTTTCTCTTTTTTGCAGGGGCCTCCTGGCGCCAAAGGCGAACGAGGAGAGAGAGTGAGTTTCCAATCTGCATCTAAACTGTCATGGCGTTTAGATTAGGGTGGGGGCATGTGGCACTCGGGTGGTGCACATAATGGTGGTTTATCAGCGGCAGGATTAAGAGGCTTGCTGACAGGCCTCTTGATAAAAATCACAGCAGCAGCGCTGAATTATAGCGCCTTTGCTTTTTCGCACTCTGTCTAAATGCTCGGGTTTTTTAATTCAGTCGCTGCGGGAGCATTGGAAGTAGCACAGGTACAGCTAAAGCTGTCTATCAAACCTCACAGTCAGACTTGGTCCCAAGCTTCCACATAACAATATATTTGTGTTTTTATTCTTTGGTTCTGATTTCTCCACTGCTTGGTACTGGCCACCATACAAAGGGTGTGTGGAGAGTGTTAAATTGGTTGAATTAAACACCCATGTTGCACAGCGTCTTAGCCTCCATTTAAAGCAGCTGAAGTGACAGCTTGTGGTCTTAATACATGTTGTATACTTGCTTTTAAGGTGTTCAACAAAGTAGTTGCTCTGTTTAAAATACTAATCTTTAATATCAAGTTAAACATGCACTAATATGAAATCCAAAGGTTGAGATTACTCTAGTTCTTCCTCAGGAGCTTTCATTCTTGCGGCATTTTATTTTGTCGTTTTTGGCAGACTGATGCAAAACTTACTCTCACAATTTAGCAGAAGAAATCAGGCAAAATCACAATGGAACTGTCGCTTTTCTCCAGCTCTTTGCATTTTGTGTGAGATCTGCATTAGGCAGACTGTGAATGGTCTGTGATCATGCTGAGAGTGATAGCGACCACATTTTGTCCTCCTGTCCATCTGTCATTATTATTATTATTATTAACGTTCAGTGGAATGGACAAATCCACTAATCCACTTTTCAGAATGACCTATTAAAAAGAACACATTCATTTGGTGGGAGAAATACTCTAAATCCAGTACGTCTGTGTCAGAATTCACCACCCTAAAGCTCATCCTCAGGAAACTGTCCAGACTTTGAGAGCAAACAGAATATGTTGTATTTTTATTGATTGTCTCTGCTTTTGCGTCTCTTTTTATGAGCCAAGCATAGAGGAAACAGAATACATCATTCTGTATAAGTTGCTTGTGCTCTGGCAAATCAGACTCATTTTACAGTACAGTTTCTTTTTTGTAGCTCTCCTAGTTCATAACTTTCGCACAGTGCCTAAGGTTGGAAATGATTATAATATTTAACTTAAAATGACAAAACTGTGATACTGTACATCCCCATCTGAATCCCATGTTGTTTGTTCTTGAAGGGTAATATGCAGTCTCAGGCCGCTGTCCGTGCCATAGCACGACAAGTTTGTGAACAGCTAATTCAGAGTGAGTATATATTGATGCTCTTTTACCAAATTCATGACTCACAGGAAGTCGTCTAACCGCGGCTGATCCGCTAGGTGAATTTCTTTTTTCCTCCCTCCCCCTCAGGTCACTTGTCTCGCTACAACTCTGTTCTGAACCAGATTCCCAGTCAGTCTGTTTCGGTACGAACAGTACCAGGTCCACCGGGTGAGCCTGGTCGACTGGGACCTCCGGGGCCACAGGGAGAGCAGGGTCCTCCTGGCAGACCAGGATTCCCTGGAGCCAGTGGGCAAAATGGCCGTCCAGGAGAGAGAGGTTAACATTTTTACATGTGATAATAACTAGATACTGTACACTGCTGAATACAACAATATGAAAATGTGTTTTGAATTTGTAGTCATTAAATTGTTGGGGGAAGGTTAAAACAGAAGTTTTGAAGATTAAATTGTGGAAAAGTAGTAGCTGAGTT
Organism: Carassius carassius; assembly: GCF_963082965.1. Taxonomy (NCBI): domain Eukaryota; kingdom Metazoa; phylum Chordata; class Actinopteri; order Cypriniformes; family Cyprinidae; genus Carassius; species Carassius carassius. The sequence continues at coordinate 15,494,559 of NC_081769.1, read as the reverse complement.
TGTGCAATAATAGCAGATAATGGCAAAATTAGTATGTCAGTAGGGTATTAGATGCATAAACAAAGTGCACAATGGGTTCTGGGCTAGTCTAGTATACATAGTATGAAGAATGATTAATTGTTGGATAGAAATGTTGGCCCTGTAGCTTAAGGTTACACTGAGATCTTGTAGCTATAATAATACCGAACATTAGTAAGACCTCACTGATCCCATCCATGTTACCATCTTGGCTGACAGCCCTGGCTAACCTCAATACCACCCGTCTTCATAAATAATATGTAAACTACTAACTCTTTTTTTTGGGGGGCGGGGGGTGGGGGATGTTAGTAAGCCAAGAACAACTACTTCAAAGATGCCACAAAAATGCCAGTCTCTTTATTGTGTCACAGTGGAATTGAGGTTGACAACCTCTTAAGCAACCACAAGTCTCACACTCCACTGAAACTGCACTGAAAAAGTGAAACAACCAGTTTGTTTAAAAGTGTTGATGTGCAGAACACTTTATTAAGGGTTTTATTATTATTATTATTATTTTATTTTTATTTTTTTAGAACATTACAGCAAATATGATGCATATTTTAAAAATATAAAATAAATTAAACATTATGGGCCAGATTTACTAACAGCTTGCATCAATGCAAACTGTCTTTTGGCATTAAAATATTACTGTCAGGATTTACTAAAGACGCACAGTGAAGAATTAGCACTGAAAAGGATTGGATAGTTATTTTTGCACCTGACCTTATTGAATAATAATAATAATATGGTATGGCATTTGTAGGAATTTCCCTTTCAGATGCAAAATTTATGGGAGAAGAGTATTGAAATGTATCATGCAACGCAATTTACTAACATCTGCGCTTGTCAAAATGCTGGTATTTGCGCCATCTTTTGACGCGCAAAAAAAAAAAAAATTCTTAAAGGAGGTGTTAATTTGTGCTGCTCTTGGTAGATCGCGCTGGTCATTATGGGAAAGCGTATTGGCTGCGTCTGTGCTCTTTTATGTGTGCATTGTCAGTAAATCACATGCAGACTTTGCCCCTCTCATTGGCGCTTTTTGCCCTGTTTAGTAAATCTGGACCTAGATAACAACACATTTTTTATTTTTTATCTTAAGTGAAAATTATACTTTTAAAATGCACCAATTTTGCTTTTTTTATCTTGAAATAAAGTCGAAAAACGTCTAAAATTGTTTTACTGAACTGCATTAAACATTTTTGCTTATGTCTAAAGAAAATATACTCATTAAGTACGGTATGGTCTTTATAAAAAAAGCCTGATACTTAGATAATATTTTTTATAAATATTAAATCAAGCTTTGAACCAAACAATAAATATAATTTGAGAAAAACTAATACACATGGCCCTATCAAAAGAGTTTATTTTTAAAGTTGATCCAAAGCATTTTTTGTTAGGTGAATAGTAACAAATAAAAAATCAGGAACTTTCTTTCCCCTGAATACGACTGTACACAAATTACATGAGATCTGCATGACCTTCCTGCCAAGAGCAACTCTCAGCCAGAGTCTTTATCATGAACGAGTGTCCACACTGCTTAGTCTCCTGTGCTTATTTAGAAGAGCTCTGACACACTGCCTGAGGTTTCAGTATGAGATATTTCACCATCATTACTGCTTCTCTCAGGGATCTGTGCACTCAAACATTCAGATATCAAGCAGGAACATGCAGAGCCCTGGTTATGATGCACTCAGTGCAAAACAGAGCCACTAATGAGGGATAACATAGGGGGGATATTTGTCTGTTTATGTTAACATGGGGCCTATAATGAGGAATCTTATTCAGAAGTTCTCTTTTAGATTGTCAGTGTTGTTCAGAAGTGATGAGGATCAGACTGCCTGTGGGGCAAAAAGAGACCCTTAGAGACAACAGTTTGGACAAATGAACCATGTTTAAAGGAAATATTATTATTCCCATTCATTTCAATGTGCTTTTTGGAGTAGTTATAGCATCTGACAGTAGAGGTTAATTGGATCAATGGAATGTTAACCACTTACTGTTTCAATACCGATGCTGACTTCTTAAAGAAAGAAAGATACTATAGATAGATTCTGATAGATTTGTGTGAGAAAACAATTGCAATTTAAGTTGTCATTCTCTTAAATAAGTTATTTCTTTCTGCTGTAGCTCCCACTGACAGATTAGCCACATAAGACCTGTCAGAATGTGTTATTCCCTAATGGTTTTATAAAGGTGTGGAATAAGTTAAATCACATGGAAAGAGAATACAAGGATCCAGTATGTTCTACCGATCCCTGTCCCTCTTTGTACAGGTCTCCCAGGAGAAAGGGGAGAGAAGGGCAGTCCAGGGATTGGGACACAAGGCCCTCGTGGTCCTCCTGGGCCCCCAGGTGAAAGACTGTTGAAATCTTACATTTAAGTAAAAATCAATGACTTCTTTGTGCTCAAGCCAGTAGTTAAAAAATTATTTCAAATCAGATTGTCTTCTTATTGCACAGACTAGAGGAGTTTCCATTATTAAATGTCCTCTGTCAAAGAAAACTTCAAACTTTTAATAACCTCTGCACACATCTTGATCTGCTTTTGGTTCCTTTGATTTCTGTCTAGAATATCAAGCAGATATTGAAACAATATTTGGGTCAGGGAGAAATGTTTTCATATTGATTTTTGCAGTACGGCTGGTTGGTAGACTTTGAAAAATGTCAGCATCCGCTCGCTGTTAATTGTGCTTTGATCAATACTCTTTCACAAATGAGATTCACTGAAGCAACATAGCGGTAACAGCCAGTGACATCTGAGAAGGATGTGGACTGGAAAAGACTAAAACTTGTATTTTGCGAGGAAGGACTCCAGACACACTTTGGGTGTGGAATTCAGCAGGGTTTTTTTTGAGACAGATATTAATGGCCAATGTCTTTTCCCACTAAGGGCCTCCTGGAGAAGGTCGGACAGGAAGTCAGGGCCCTCCAGGGAGACCTGGAATTCAAGGCACCTCAGGACGTCCAGGTATACCTGGTAGCCCTGGTCCTGCTGGACCCCCCGGCTACTGCGACCAGAACTCCTGCATCGGATACAACGTTGGAGGTAATCCTCTCCTTCTCTTCCTCTCTCCTAAACTCTCTCTATCTGTCAAGGATTCTCAGTTTCAAACTTTATTCTGTCAGGAACATCCAGTCGGTCTTATTCACTTATTTTCACATATATTTTGATTCACATATTTCTTTGTATGTTGATGAATGCAGATTATTCTAAATGACGTACTGTAATTAGAATAATATACGCCCACAAGCATTGACACACCCAAATAAAAAACAGCTTCAGCCAAATCCACCATCCTTCCTGAATTTGAATTGAAGTAGCAAACAGAATGTAGGACTAGCCTTTGAATTAGAAAGTAGTAAACAAAATTAATTGAAATTCATCCAACTGTATTTTTTTACTTGGAAAGCAAAGCTTGTCGGGGCTAGGTTGGTTGGGTAGGTAGGTAGATGGATGGATGTATACCATAGATGGATGGATGGGTGGATACCATAGATGGATGGGTGAATGGATGGATACTATAGACCGACAGATAGGTGGATGGATGGGTAGATGGACTCTGTAGACAGATGGGTGGATGGATGGACACTACAGACAGGTAGATTGGTGGATGGATACTACAGACTGGTGGATGGATGGATGGATCCTATAGACAGATGGGTGGATGGATGGACACTAAAGACAGGTGGATGGATGGACACTACAGACAGGTGGATGGATGGATGGATGGATACTACAGACTGGTGGATGGATGGATAGATGGATGGATGGATGGATGGATGGATGGATACTATAGACAGGTGGATGGATGGATGGACTCTACAGACAGATGGGTGGATGGATGGATGGACTCTATAGACAGATGGGTGGATGGATGGATTCTAGACAGATGGGTGAGTGGATGGATGGATGATGGATGGACTCTAAAGACAGATGGGTGGATGGATGGACTCCGTAAACAGATGGGTGAGTAGATGGATGGACAGTATAGACAGATGGGTGGATGGATGGGTGGATGAATGGATTCTATAAAAAAGACAGATTATTGGATGGCTACGATACAATATGCTATGGTATGATACAATATGATATGACAGTAAAAAAGAGGAATGGATGTAACAGACACAGACAGACATATAGATAGATAGATAGATAGATAGATAGATAGATAGATAGACAGACAGACAGACAGACAGACAGACAGACAGACAGACAGACAGATAGATAGATAGATAGATAGATAGATAGATAGATAGATAGATAGATAGATAGATAGATAGACAAAACAAATGAAAACATTCAAGTTCTAGGCAAAAATAGATGCATATGCCCAGTAAGTGAATGAAATCTGCATGTAGTTGTCAAGGTAACCATGGATACTGAACATCTGAAAGTCAATTATAAAGTTAGTCTGGTACCAGTGTCCCTGACGAGTCCTCATTGAGCTGTGGGTTTAAGTCTGCTTCAGGCTTCAATGATAATAATCACCATACAGAAAACGGATGAGGGAACATACAACATACAACACAATCTCCCATACTGTTATTCTCCATGGCCTTTCGAAGTGCTTCGCACATTCTCGCTTGAGATTGCATTTCCATAACTGTTAATGAATGGCAAACCCATTGCTTTAAAAAAGCTTGTGGTCTGACTCAGAGATTTTCATCCAATTAAACTAGCCCTTCCCAAACCATTATTCTACTTATAAATTTCTCATGGAGTCGAAATGCTATCAAAGCATAAGAGTGGGCTGTGTGCTTACAAGATTTCAGAATTACAGTTTTTAATATGAGAATCGCTGGACAAAAATGGACAGCACTGGTTTAAATAATTGATTTATCAGATCATAGCCAAGCTTTCTACCCAATGCCTCACATATTATTGCAGTTTTGTACTGTGAAAAAATAACGCTAATGTTCTCTGGGGTTTCTGCCATGTAAGGCCGTTAAATGACAGTGTAATATTCCATTCAATAGATGAAATACTGCATCAACACTTTTAAGATCTATAAAGGTTATAGCTTCAAGCTTTTCAGTCAGCATAAAATCTTGCAACCCAGCTTAATAGTATTGCAAATTGCTCTGTAACTTATTCAGCCCTCATTCTCTGGGATAATACTTCATTTCTAACGAGAGAATGTAAGTTTTATGTGTATTGACCAGATTTTAATGCCTTATTGAGAATCCTTGACTCTCCTTTTGAAGTGCCAACAGGTAAAGATTACCGTCTTGCAGACGAGGTGTTGCTGAGAGCATCCTGTTGGTTATTTCGAGCTCACACTTACCGCAGTGTCTCTCTCCTCTCACTTTCTCACACCTGCATGTGAAGGTCCAGCGCAGTATGAGAATGACTACTGAGAACCAGTAGAGAGCCACCTGCTCTTCTCCTCTCTCCCCTTCATTTCTTCATCCCACCTCCTTCCATGGACCAAAACCAAAGACTGTATCTAGGGAGGGTCTTTTTCACACATTCCCAAACTCGATAATCCATGTACTTGGTTCCTCAACTCTCAAAATGTCACCACCATTGAAGTCCCATGCCTTTTTAACCCTTCTGAGCATACCTCAGTTTTAGACAAACTAAAGTGTTTTCAACCTTTTCTGGCATTAATGTTGAGAAATTTTAATCCCACACTCTTAAAGGGGTCATCGAATGCTACATGCACTTTTACAAGTTTTACAGTGTGTGTACACAAGCACCATATAATGAAAAAAAAATCCACCCAATGTTTTTTTTTAATCTTCTAAAATATTTGTCCCTCTCTCAGATTGAGCCGATCTCAGATGCCTGTCTTTGTAGCATCACAAAGACAGCCCCCCCCCCCCCCCCAGTGATAGTTTGATTGACAGTAGCGTTTCAGCAGACTGGACTGGACCAAAGTAAGCAGTCTCTCTGAGGTGTGAGGGGCGGGGTTAGCAGAGCTCATTAATATTTAAAGGAAAATGCTACAAATTGGCTTGCTCTGAAAAGAGCTGTTTATTAAGGGTAAAAAATAAGGTAAAAAACTTTTCATTACGACACTTAAGAATCATATCAACTTGTGGAAAATGGGCATCTGATGACCCCTTTAAATATAAAGGTTCCAAAGGCAGGATTTCACAGCCACAGAAAATCCATTTTACGTTCCTTTTGGTGAACCATTCTTAAAAGAACCTTTTTTTTTTTAATTGTGTAAACAGCATTTTCATAATTAAAAAAAAAACCTGTTTCCACTATAAAGAACCTTTTTTTGTATTGGAAATGGATTTCGTGGATGTTAAAGGTTCTTCATGGAACCATTGTAACCATAAAATAACTTTTATTTGTAAATCAATCTATAATACCCGGAGAAAGCCATCTGTTACCATTCCTGTTCGTCTTAATGTCAGCTGCTTGGCTGGTGGCTACAATGCACCTTAAGAGATCTCCAAAATGAATCAGTCACCATAGAAAATGTTTGAATGGAATATTAACATTCACTTTCTTATAGCTAAATGGTGCAGTTTTAATGCTAAACCTCTTTCCCTTTGTCTAAACTAAGCTAATCTCAGTAACAAGTCTCTTCTACCTTTCTGACTTAATTTTCTGCCTTTATCTCTTTGCTTTTTTCTTTTCTCGCTAACTCAACGCCTGCTCATTTGGTGGTGGTGACAGAAAAAGATGGCAACAAATCTAATTCCCCCATGTTCCCATAGTACAACAGTTACCCTCCAACCCCTACCAAAACTATGGCCCCGCCACCAACTACAACAACGATGAGGAGGAAGAGGACCCTTACGGTGGCTACCATGCCTACCCTCCTCAGTACTATCAACCCAGCTATCCTGACCCCCGTGCCGCCAGGTTTGGCCCCGCCCACCCTGGTGACACGGTGGGGATGAGGTCACCTGGCACTGGTCGCTTCTCCCGCAGCACGGCCGAAGAAGGCAACGTCAATGAGTCAGAAGTGCAAGTGAAGGCCGAATAGCTCGGGTGGCCAACCCCAGCAAACAGACCATTCACATACAAACACTTTTCATCAGAATATCCTGCAGGATAGGACTGAGGGAAATCCAAAAAGTGCCTGCTATATGCATCATTATGGGGGTGGATTTGTGGAGAAGATTAGAAAATGTTAAATGACTTTTAAATAAAATATATAAATATATATATATATATATAAAATTACACACACACACGCACGCGCGCATACACACACGTGTATGTGTGTATACATATATTTACTGTAGGAAATTTACTAAATATCTTCGTGGAACAAGATCTTTACTTAATATCCTAATGGTGTTTGGCATAAAAGAAAAATCAATCATTTTGACCCGTACAATGTATTTGTGGCTATTACTACAAATATGACACTGGACCACAAAACCAGTCATAAGGGTCAGTTTTTGAAACAGATTTAAATATCATCTGAAAGCTGAATAAAGCTTTTCATTGATGTATGGTTTGTTAGGATATGCCAATATTTGACAGAGATACAACTATTTGAATATCTGGAATCTGAAGGTGCAAAATTAAGTTCTTAGCGATGCATATTACTAATCAAAAATTTGTTTGATATATTTATGGTAGGAAATTTCTCTGAAATATCTTCATGGAACATGATCTTTACTTAATATCCTAAGGATTTTTGGCATAAAAGAAAAATCGATCACTTTGACCCATACAATGTATTGTTGGCTATGGCTACAAATATACTTGTGCTACTTATGACTGGTTTTGTGCTCACAGGGTCACATTTACATCAAATTTTCCCAAGATATATAATAATAATAATAAATATTGCATTCATTTAGTCGGTCACATTTTATTAGCCTCACTTAATTTGATCTAGATTTATGCTTAAAAATCTGCTAATTATAAGAAAAATAAACGTAATAAAAATAAATCCCAATATTTTGTTCCACAAATAATATAAGATATTATTACTGGAAAACACCAAAAATGCTTATTAACAAAATGATTTTCACAGCGCAGTTGAATTGTGTATTCCATATCTTTTGTAAATGATATTGGGGCTGTGTGTACAGTTTATGCATTTTTTTAAGTGCAAATTGGTGATCTACTATGTTACAAATTTCACAGATGTTTACAGCATTTTGCAGTTATCTGGAACTGGCTATTAAGTTATTTTGTTTAGAGAAAAAAAATACCTCCGTTGATGCTTTTGATGTTCTTATCACTAGCAGTTATTTATGAGAAGCTGAATTCTTAAACACTCACACTTAAAAATGCATTAATGAACAACCTAATGGCATAATTTTTCACTGGTACAGTACTTCACAGTAACACCCTCTGTAACCCCACACATTTGTCCGGATCGTAACCGTATTATCACACATTTATGTGAACGTCCTCTACATATGGTCTTGTAAGATGAAGTGTCATGCAGGGGATGCAGCGAAAGCTCTCAAAGTGTTTTTGTATAAAAGAAGAGCTCAGCATGGCATCCTTCTGTGTCTCTGTGGTCCTGTTTCCAATGGGTCTGCTCACTGTGAAAGAGACCTGAAGAGTTAGAGTTAGGCCTGTGGTCTACCGTCCTTTCAGAACGAAAGCGGGTGCCAGTGGAAAGACTCATCACCAGACCTTTGAATCTACAAAGTAATTTATTTTTACTTCATAATTTGTTTTTGTAACCAATAAAACTGTACTGCAACAATGACTCGAGATGATGTCTCGTCTGGCCTTTGTGGTTTTCTGTTTTGTGTGCTGACTGCTCACCCAAAATGGATTAAAAAAAATTTATTTCACATTTAAAAAACAACAGATTTTCTTTTTAATAACCAGGTTTGGTTAATGAGCTCAAATTATGGAACATGCTCTGAAGTTCCTTCTTCATAAAATCACATTTTAAAAGCAAACTTAATTTTACCTTTACTTAAAAAAAAAAAACAAACGTGACGGTGCCAACATCGCAAAAGGCAGCAGTGACTAACAAGGGCGTTTCGTTTCCATACTAACACAATGAGTTAAGCAGACTTCAGGCCAAAGTAGCAGCAGAAAGGGCTTATAGAGCCATATGAAGTTAATTAAGACTGAAGCAGCAGTTGAATTAGAGCTGGATCAGGCTTCAGAGAGGCTGCTAAAGCCATCTGCAGGACAAGCAAAGGCCAATGAATCAGAGCTCTAATACTACACAGTCACGACTAACTCTCTGCCTTGGCTGAGGTTTAGATAAATATACATTATCCAGAAATGATCTCTATTAGGTATATGTTCATGCTTAAATGACAAATTTATTTTTATTATTTTGAGAGAATTTATTTTACATTAACAATAAAAAAAAATAAAAAGAAAAAAAAAATAGACAAACATTTCCAAGTCTCAAACTCCTGGACAAACTTAAATGGAAGATCTGGGAAACTGCTTTATGACGGTCATTTCATCCTGTAGTCTTCTGGCCTGTGAACATACAATAGACAGAAAAGTGAAGTCAATATTCAAGCACATTATTGTGCCTTTTTAAGATTGAAATGGTTGCTAATGACCAATGAAACAGAATTTAAACCTTCCAGACTCATTTGAACAAACTGTAGTAAACAAATACATGATCACAGTTAACTGAGGGTTGGCAATTTTGTAAAGCTGATAGTTGCACAGGTCCACCCCTAACTTTGAATCTGGAAGCAAAAAATAAATAAAATGAAATAAAATAAAAACTACTGAATGATCTGTTTCCACCGGTATTACATTTTTAATTAAAAAGTTTTCTGGCTTAAATTACTATGCCCTTAATGTATGCATAAAAGATCAAGATACTGTGCTTATTTCATGTAACAGCAATTTAAGAATGTCGGCATAGAGACAATGCATAATTTAACGTGACATCCCATAGTACTTCATCTCATTTATATGACAATTAGTTAAAACTTCAGTGTTATAGATAGAAACTGTAAAAAATTACATTGCTGTTGAAAAGTTTGGGGTCAGTTTTTCTTTTAGAAATTAATATATTTATTTACCAAGGACATGTTAAATTGAAGTTTTAAGCAGTACAACTGTTTTGAACACTGGAAATAATAAGAAATGTTTTTCTTCAGCACCAAATCAACATATTAGAATGATTTCTGAAGGATCATGTGACACTGAAGAATGGAGTAATGACTTTACATTAATGTGATTAATTACATTTTAAAATGTATTAACATAACGTAAGAAAACTGTTATTTTAATTTTGGTCATGACAACTCTTGGAAATAACCTATGCCATGCATACACTCACACACACACACACCCACACCCACACACACACCCACACAACCCCCCTATAGCATACACAAATCCATTGGGTCTACAGCAGATCTATACAGGTGGAGGCTGGGGAAGGTGGAGGATTGCTGAAACATGCTGCAACTGCTACAGCAAGTAGTGGCCAAATATTTGAATGGTGAGCAGCAAGCTCACTGGCTACTAATTCGGAAAAAAAAAAAAAAAAACAGTCAGCTGCGCCATGTGATAATGTCATTATATTAGATTAAATTAGACCTATCAGACTGCACCATCTAGAGTTTCATGCCAGAGCTTTGGATTCACAATATTTCACAAGATCTCAAATTTCACTATATTTGTGATCAAATAAATGCAGCTTAGGTGAGTAAAAGAAACTTCCAAAAACATTGAAAAAATCTTACTGACCCCAAACTGCTGAAAAGTAGTGCATCCATGATGTCACATGTAGATATGCCATCTGCTACTGAGGAAATTTCATCTCAAGGTTTAAAATTCAATACCCTGTCACCGTCCAGCCAGAGACAGACCCAAATTTGGACAGAGGGGTCAGGGGCCCAGGGGCCCACAGAGTAATGACACTGACCCACATTAAGGGTCTCACTCAGAGACACATCCATCACCATGACAACAGTGTCACCTTGTCACCATCGTAAGCACTGCCTCAGGATGATGGCATCTGATCACTGCTGATATTACCATGTCCAACACTGAAGGGCATTTCGCAGTTTGAATCATAATGGAGAAAAAAAAAGGAATATGTCTGTGAATTTAGGCTATATATAACTTAAGATATTTTATAAATAGGTTCCGTCTGGTACTTTCACACTCTTAACTACTAGCCTGTCAGCCTTCAGTTTTAACATGATGTTAAAAGTTTGTGTTAACACGATTATTTGCCACTTCCATGTCCTACATTCACATACACAAGTGATTATTAGACATTTTTACTGATAACTGTATTTAAAAATTAAACACTACATTAAAAATTCATTGCAAACTTAAAAAAATTAGCTAAGATGAGTAAATAAAAGCGCCTTTTCAAGACACCATCAGTTCAGAGTTACATGAATCACATGAAATCCAACAAATGTAATTAAAATGTAACCTACAAAAACAAGGCAAGACTGATCTAACATCTCAGAATCGTTGAACATTTCCATCATTTAGAGACAGACCTGAGAAAACTGCTTTTCTGGGTTTTTAAATAATACATGGTAAACACTGTCTGAGAAACATAAAGATCTGAGAAATCTCAGACTCACGTTTGTGCTGTCGAGGCACTGGCATACATACAAAATGGCATATTTGTGCTGTACTGTGGTATAACAACTGGCAATTCAGCAAATCCGGAGATTGGGATTCAAACAAGGACCTGATTGAGTTAATAAATACATTCTAAATGTCAGCTACTGGTATTTCAGATGACTGCAGGCATTCTTTGTCTGAATGTGCTGTATCTACAGATGCCAGATACTAACCAATCAGGTTTTTTTTTACGATTATGGTAGAAGACGTGTTACACACACACACACACACATACATACATACATACATACATACATACATACATACATACAAGTTCACATCCTTGAACAGATCAGCTGAGATGTTCAATAATCAATTAGAAACTAAGTTTCATGCTGAACTTATTGTATTATTTAACATTGAAAGTCCTTGTAATTAATGTTAACTAGCCATTACCATGCCACCTACTAATTCAGCGGATAAATCATCTCCAAGAGTGCAACAATAATGGAAGCTTTCATTATTTTCAGACGGCATCTCACTGTTGACTGAACTCTAAAAAAGCCAATTGCATGCTGGGAGCCAAGTTTCTCATTAGAGCAACTCTATTACAAGAGAATGAAACCAAGCGGATTTACATTTCCAGAAGGAAATACTGGTACTTACAAGGCTGCAAAAGTATCGAGCCAATGTTTCAGGTAATATCAGGTTATACTTTAATTCTGCGTGTATGAAGAGCCACTGTTACACACACTAAATCAACACTGCTTTTTAAATTATGCCATGTCTTATAGAGTAGAAGGTTCAACTTTTAAAATGCCTCAAGGCCAACATATACTTGGTTTTTTATATTTAAAAAAAAATTTATATAGCTGTTTTTCTTGGTGTAAATGGGCATTTACAAGCACTTAAAATAATAACCGCAGCATGACGCTTAAATCAAACGGCTGAGTCATCGTCAGCTGTGCATTTAATTCTGAAATGTAAATGACATGATACAATTTTTAAAGATTTGCATATTGCTGTATTATCATAAAAGATAGTGTATGCAGAGAGAGAGAGAGAGAGAGACGCTTGAGGGGTGAAATAAGGTTAAACTCTCAGACCTCTTGGCACAGAAGGGAAGAGCTGTAGTTCAGCCACATTAAATAAAGCAATGCCTCTCAAAATCTCTGAGCCTAGGGACACATCAAACTACCAGGCAGTTAATGCCTTAATGCTGCAGCAAGTCAAATTTACAATCTTTTTAATTTCATATTTACTACAGCTGTGGTCAGACTGTTGAGGAAAAAATGGTTTTGACTCGCCAGCTTACCAACCAATCAAATGTTACCAAACAAACATCACGTTGCTTTACTCCAATTTAATTACAGGAGATCTACCCGTCTCATTATCACATTGTCGTCTCCTTCCCGCCGATATGTTTTAATTACACGCTCCATGTGGCGCCTCAGGAGGAATCGGCTTGTGTGAAATAATACAATGGGGACAACAAACAAAACCAGCCATAGAGGTAGAAAGGTAAAATAGGTAGAAATAGACACAGTTGGTTGCCTCAGTGTTTGTTTGAGAGGAATATGAACTGTGGGCATCACACGGCGAACCAAAACTAACAGCCACACATACTTTTGATCTAGAACCTGGACTGTATCAACTAGAAAACACAATGTGGGATAAATAATATGAAACAACACTTGACCCTATCTGAGGCACAACTTAGAACTTAACTTCAAGTTAGAGAAAACCAGTCTGTCACATGACACTATGCATTATCATGAGAGGTTTACAGGACTTTTATAGTGTAAAAACAATGTGTCATATAGACTCCAACACTGACTATAAAGCCTTGGCTTTGGTAAATGTATAACCTGAGGATTTGTGAATGACTTACACAATCATGCAAGTAATTGCATTAATTTGCATATACGTAATAAGGGTTGGGAACATCACAACCAAATTTACTATGAGAGTGAAATTGAATTTATAGCACAACGGTGATTATCAATGACAAAATCAGATAAAGCTACTAGTGTAGTCTGATTTTTGAATAACTGATTCTTGAGTAGGGTTAATTCAGTGAATCAAAAGCACCCAAATCATCTACTGTATTTAGAATCCTGAACAACTGTCAATCATTTTAAATGATTCAAAAGCATCAAAGGTCAGCTGATTCTTATGAGCTGGTTCTTTTTAGTGAATGAACACAACTCATCTAGTTGTGAGAATGTGTAATATGTATGTGTATTATATAAATAAATATACTACTTTATATTACTAATGTCTAGTATACACTCACTGGCCACTTTATTAGTTACACCTCGCTAGTACCGGGTTGGACCCACTTTTGCCTTTAGAACTGCCTTAATTCTTCATGGCATTGATTCAACAAGGTGTTGGAAACATTCCTCAGAGATTTTGGTCCATATTGAAAGCATGATAGCATCACGCAGTAGCTGCAGATTTGTTGGCTGCACATCCATGAGGTGAACCTCCTGTTCCACCACATCCCAAAGCTGCTGGATTGAGATCTGGTGACTCTGGAGGCCATTTGAGTAAAGTGAACTCATTGTCATGTTCAAGAAACCAGTCTGAGATGATTTGAGTTTTGTGACATGGTGCATTATCAGAATATGGGCACACTGTAGTCATAAAGAGATGGACATGGTCAGCAACAGGCTGTGGTGTTCAAACAATGCTCAATTGATGAATTAATGTTCTTTATGCCAAATTCTGACCCTACCATCTGAATGTCGCAGCAGAAATTGAGACTCATCAGACCAGACAATGTTTTTACTATCTTCTATTGTCCAATTTTGGGGAGTCTGTGCAAATTGTAGCCTCTGTTTCCTGTTCTTAGATGACAGGAGTGGCACCCGGTGTGGTCTTCTGATGCTGTATGACCACCTGCTTCAGGGTTCAAGGTGTTGTGCGTTCAGAGATGGTATTATGCATACCTTGGTTGTAACAAGTGGTTATTTGAGTTACTGTTGCCTTTCTAATATCTCTAACCAGTCTGCCCATTCTCCTCCTGACATCAACAAGGCATTTTTGTCCTCACAACTGCCACTCACTGGATATTCTCTCTTTTTTGGGCCATTCTCTGTAAATCCTAGAGATGGTTGTGCATGAAAATCCCAGTAGATCAGCAGTTTTAGAAATACTCAGACCAGCCCGTTTGGCACCAACAACCATTCCACGTTCAAAGTCACTTAAATGCCCTTTCTTTTTTCCCCATTCTGATGCTCAGTTTAAACTTCAAGTCGTCTTCACCAAATCTAGATGCCTAAATGCACTGAGTTGCTGCCATGTGATTGGCTGATTAGCAATTTATGTAACCAAGCAACTGAACTGGTGTACCTAAAGTGGCTGGTGAGTGTATATAGGCCTATTGCATTATGCCAAATTTATGGCATAAGACTCTGAAAAGACTCTGAATAGCTGTTAAATATGTGTAAACACCATTTTAACAAACTGATTAAGCTTATTATTAAAACAGTCAATGGATTTCTTTATTTTTCTTCAAATATTTATTCCTGAAAAGTACTAGAGTTAATGACTGTATGTCTGTATCTAACAAGAAGGGAATATATAGTTGAACATTCTGCCATCACTTATCCTTTGCCAGAAGAAAATAACAAGCCACTTTGAAGAGTAATAGCACTCTGCCTTTCCTTAGTGAGTAAAACTACGTATCAATTTTCTGTGTACATTTTTTGGCACAACAAACTGCCTTTAAAAGTGCTGGAACACTGCTTACCTTTAAATCCAACTGAGGAAGCGTCTCACTTGCCTTTCAATCTTCAGTGATTTAACACTAAAGTAATATCAAATCTACAGAATATGAGAGCGGCTTAATCTCCTTGAGCTGAAGCGAGACAGCTGAAAGCCCTGGGCCGCACCACACCTTCTGACTCGTGAATCTTTTTATACCTCCCGCAGTAGTACTGCAGCTCCCAAATCTCAATATCTTCTACAGCACCTATAAAAGGCATTTAATTTCATACCTTGAGATTCATCTGACTGCACTTGTATGATATCGATTATAATGAATTCATCAGTCACCTGTGCCATGCACAGAAAGGTTCATTTAAAGGTCACAGGAAGAGCAATGCCCTTATCAATAATATGTTATAATTTGGAAAACAAATGCAAACCCTGCATTAAAAATGTTGGGATGCTGAGAATTTTTTTTTTCTTTTTGGAAAAAAAGTGCTTCTATGCCACAACTTTTGTCTATTCAGTCCAGAAGTAATATAGGTCAGGAGGAGATTATTTGTGCCAATGAAATACTCAGGATGGGAAATTTTTTTGACTGTAGTAGCGGGACAAGCTCCACAAATGTAAAGGGTTTATGAGGCGTTTAACAGCAGTGGTAACAATCTCAAGTGATATGAAATGTCTTGGATGATCTCATGTGTGCCACTAAACAAGGCAGAAAAATCATCTCAGGAGGCAAGTATGTCATACACAGCACTTGACCTCTAAAACAAGTCTTTTTGACATGAGCACGTGTAACACAGAGGGTACTTAATCTAGATATTTTTAAGACTTTGTTTTGACAGACAGGTATATTATATATATATATATATGCTACAAATACATTCGAAAATGCTTCTCCCCTTCATTCACCTTAAGTGAATGTAGCCTTGGCCAGGAGGGGTTGATGTCATCAGGCGGTACCCATCGTTTATTGGGTGTTTCGACCCTTATCTGCAACACCCTCCAGATGGTGGGTCGGCAGTGGTGGCCAAGTCACCACTTCAGACCACAGTACCACATCTGGCCTCAGGGTTGTCTGGACAAACTGGGGGAATTGCAGCCTTCCTCTCAGATCGACCTTCATTTCCCATGACTGGGCCTTTTGTAGCAGACTGGTTCTTATTGTTGCTGTGGTTGGTGGCTTTTCCCCCTCTCTTACAAACTGGATTGAAGTTGTTTTCCGAAGAGGCTGGCGTTTCTTTTTCCTCTCCTGCTCTAAGGTGTGGGCGAGTGTCGTGAGCACCCTATCGTGGCGCCACCTGTACCTTCCCTGGGTGAGTGCTTTTTTACACCCGGCCAGGATGTGTGCCATGGTGCCCCTCTCCCCACAAAGCTTGCACAATGGGTCCTCTCTCATGCCCCACTTGTGCAAGTTTGTTGGGGTTGGGAGTGTGTCATACACGGACCTCAGCAGGAAGGAGATTCGGAACGGTTCCAGTCTCCATAGGTCCGCCCAGGTAATCTTCCTCTTGGGAAGATCCCATCTGGTCCAGGCCCCTTGAGAAGCTAGGTCCACTGCCCTTGATCTTCGTCCTTCCTCTTCCAGGTCCCTTACCTCCTCTTGAATCATGGCTCTTCTTTCACTGGTTCCTGCCTTCCTCCACTGTTGAAAATGTGAGGTTCCAAGACCCTGTCTTCCAGAGCATGGTGCTCCAATGACATCACGTAGCTTCAGCATGCTCTCAGCTTGTACAACAGACGAATCAGCTGCCCACTTGCGACCTGATCTTGTGATGACGCCTGCATGTCTGACTTGTTCATCCTGCGAGTCTCTATATGTCATTACGACTCTGCACTTTGCGACTTTTAATTCCTCAACTACAGATGACAGAGGAAGTTGGAGCTGCCCTGATCTTATGTAGAAGCCTACTGAAGTGAAGTTTGGAGGGATTCCCAACCACTTTCGGAGGTACTTATTGATCTTCCTCTCCACTCCTTCAACGCATGTCATCGGGACCTCATACACAGTCAGCAACCACATGATTCTTGGCAACAGTCCGTGTTGATAGAGCCAAGCTTTAAACTTCCCAGGGAGCCCTGATTTTTCGATCCTCCTCAGCAATTCCTCCATCTGCTTTTCCGTACTGGCTATGTTATTTCTGTCAGTAAGTGAGTCATTGAACCACTTTCCGAGGCACTTGATTGGATTCTCCTCTATTGATGGAATCACTTCCCCTTGCACATGCATCTTGAACCTGTTGGTCAACTTCCCGTTTCTGATCACCAAACTCCTGGATTTCTTTGGCTTAAACTTCATTCTGGCCCACGTTGCCATGTGGCCCAGAACAGTTAGCACCCACCTCGCCTCCACATGGGTTGTGGTTGTCACGGTAAGGTCGTCCATGTAACCTCTTATTGGGGGTTGTGGGATTCCTGACTCCATTTTAGGACCCCGTGCTTCCTTCTCCGCAGCTGTTATTAGGAGGTTCATTCCCATGATGAAGAGGATAGGGGAGATTGTACAGCCCGTTACGATACCTCTTTCCAGGCTTTGCCACTGAGTTGTAAAATTGGCCGCCTTGAATCGTAGCTGGATTCCACCAAAGTAGCTGGTGATCATTCTTTTGATGTGCTGCGGGATGTGGTAATGGTCTAATGCTGTATGGATGAGGGCGTGCGGGATTGATCCATAGCCATTGGCCAAATCCAACCAGACAACAGCCAGGTTGCCCTTGCTGGCTTTAGCCTCACAGATCATCTGACTGAGAACTCCGGTGTGTTCTAGGCATCCAGAAAAGCCTGGAATTCCACCTTTCTGGATGGCAGTGTTGATGTATCCATTCTCTGTCATGTACGAGGTCATCCTCTTGGCCAATACAGAAAAGAAGATCTTGCCTTCTACACTTAGCAGTGAGATTGTTCTGAATTGGTCAATGGTTGATGAGTTCTCTTCCTTTGGCACAAAACAGCCCTCTGCATTCTTCCAGCCTGATGGAATGGTACCTTTTCTCCAGATCCTCCGGAACAGCTTCCACAGCCTCCGGAGAAGCATTGGACATTTCTTATATACCTTGTAGGGTATACAGCTTGGGCCGGGGGTAGACCCTGTTCTGGCCTTCTTCACCACCTCTTGGACTTCCCTCCAGGATGGTTCACTGACGTTGAGCTCTTTTTCTGGGATCTTTATACTGCTGATGCTTGGGTTGGCGTCCAGGGCCTGGTTTCTGGAGGTGTCATTGTGGGTCTTCCTCAAGAACGCCTCCACATCTCCTTTGGGGCTGGTCAGCCTTCCAGATTTTGCTTCACCCAACAGTGTTCTGGTGAATCTGAAAGGTTCTTTGGTGAACTGAGATCTTTTGTTCTCCCTATCCTTCCTCTTCTTCCGAGTGCTTTCTGCTTTTCGGAGTCTGCAGAGGCGCTCCTGGAGTTGACTCGTCAGGTCCTTGATGCCTTCCCTTTCATCAGCAAGGGCTCTTTTGAACTACTTGGTGAGAGTCTTGATTTCTCCCCTTAGTCGATGAATTTCCCTCTCTCTTCTGTTTGGCTGATGTGCAGACTTGATGTTGATTTTCTTCTCCTGAATTCCAAAACGCTCCCTTGCCAGGTTATAGGTTATTGTTGTGAGAGTATTGACTTTCTGCTCAGCCGTCCCTGCTAGTGTGGCTTCTAGCACTTTGTCAAGGTCTTGGTCTAGTTGGTACCACTCTTTGTTATCGCTCATCTTGGGCCAATTGATCTGTTTCCTCGCAGGGTGGGGGTGGCTCCCTGGGGTGGCATCAGGTGGGTCCCTCCTGAGGTCTTGAGGTGACACAGGTGCTAAGAGATCTCCAGTACTGTGGGGTGCTTCCTGCCTGGAGCTCTCCTGCGTCTCACCAGGTGCTACCGCTGTGCGCTGCTCCTGTGATCCCTCTTTTCCACAGTTGGTTCGGCTTTGGTGTATCTTAAGCCCTCTTTTGTTCTTGCAGGTCTTTCCGCAATGACACTTTACTTCCAATGCCCTCCCGGTTAAAGTTGTTTGGGTGAGCCGTCTCTGTGTCCGTATTTCATTCCTGGCCGTTACCGTTGTGTCTGTCCTGACGAGTCTCTCATCCTCCCCCCCTCTCGGGTGACTCTGGGGGTATTGCTCTGTATTACTTTCTGTAGCTTGAGTTGGTGCCCTCTTGCGAGTGCTGTGGATGAGGTTGCTAACCTCACACACCCACGCCAGTCTTTCCTGGAGGTCAGCTGTCTTTCCAGCGTCACCGAACTTCCTCGGTTGCCACCTAGACTTTCCTGGAAGTCACTGGTTGCCCAGTTTTTCTAAGCTACAAATACATTCGAAAATGCTTCTCCCCTTCATTCACCTTAAGTGAATGTAGCCTTGGCCAGGAGGGGTTGATGTCATCAGGCGGTACCTATCGTTCATTGGGTGTTTCGACCCTTATCCGCAACACCCTCCAGATGGTGGGTCGGCAGTGGTGGCCAAGTCACTGCCCATCTTCCCCTCCTGGCTTCCAGCTCAACACCTCCCTCTTGCTCCATAACCAGCAAGAGGCTCTTTCTGCTGCCTCCCCCATCCTGCGAGCTGCTGCCTTTCTCTCCTTCCCTGTTATTCCAATGGCTGTTAGCATTCTCCACACTGACTGAGCAGGGAATCCTCTACAGCCAACCTCGACCGGGAACAGCCAAGCCTGCCATCCTTTCCCCCTGCAGTCGTGCAGCAGGTCTTGGTATTTGGCGTTCTTTCTTTCAAAGGCCTGTTCACACCCCTCTTCCCATGGGACTGTAAGTTCTATGAGGATGATCTTTTTTCCCTCTTCAGACCACAGTACCACATCTGGCCTCAGGGTTGTCTGGACAAACTGGGGGAATTGCAGCCTTCCTCTCAGATCGACCTTCATTTCCCATGACTGGGCCTTTTGTAGCAGACTGGTTCTTGTTGTTGCTGTGGTTGGTGGCTTTTCCCCCTCTCTTACAAACTGGAATGAAGTTGTTTTCCGAAGAGGCTGGCGTTTCTTTTTCCTCTCCTGCTCTAAGGTGTGGGCGAGTGTCGTGAGCACCCTATCGTGGCGCCACCTGTACCTTCCCTGGGTGAGTGCTTTTTTACACCCGGCCAGGATGTGTGCCATGGTGCCCCTCTCCCCACAAAGCTTGCACAATGGGTCCTCTCTCATGCCCCACTTTTGCAAGTTTGTTGGGGTTGGGAGTGCAGTGTATATATATATATATACACACTGAACTTTTGTTTAATATATGCTCTATATAACTGTGTATGTGAAGAATAAAAATATTGAATCTTGAATGAAAGATCCCCAAAATAATACTGGTGTCAATAAAGAGGTACTTGAACCCTGTTTATTGGGATGTGGTGGTCCAAAACACACAAAAAAGCTGGAAAACACCACTCTAAAAAAAAAAAACTGCCAGTCCACTTTATTATCAGAAAAGTAGCTAGAAAAAATGTGTGCGCAAAGTTTCCCACTGTGACCTCACAGGCAGCGTGTGATTGGCTGGCCTCTGAGCCGGTGATTTGGGCTCTCATAAATCTGATTTGATGTCTGCAGAGTGGGGACCAGCAAAGCAGCCATCCAGAAAAGTGCAGCTTCAAAGATGGATATTAAACATCAGTTCTTTAGGAGCACACTGCCAGCCCCCCTTTCCCTCACAGACCGTCCGCACAGGACAACAGCTCGGCTATGCTCAAAATCTGATCAAAGGGGCTGAGAAAGACCTCAAAAAGAGAAAAAAACAGGGAGAAACAAACTCACGGGGTCCAGAGCATGGGGAAAGCGTCACGCTCCTCCTGTGTGTACTCGCTGAGCTTGCGAGGAATCTCTCTGGGGTGAGGAAGCTCTTCTGTCAGGTTCTTCAGAATGTCCTCAGGAAGAACCTGACATGGAACACAATGATTTGTATTATTGTATTATTGCACACAAACTGCTGTGTCAAAACGTTACTGCAGAACTGTGATCAGAGACTGGATCCTGTCTAAACTTCCACCCGGGTTCTGTAACTCACAGAACAATCTGATTTCCAGAAATAACAATAAAACCAAAAACTAATTTTGTCATTTAATTTTTTTTTTTAACAAAATTTGTCTAATTTTGTATTTATCAAATGGATTCAGGTGGATGAATTATGACGTGATTGTGCAGTAGGGTATTACCATTATGTAATTTGACTATTTCTGCAGCTGATGTATTGTATTATATAGCTTCTTAATCGGATACATCCCATCCTCTGCTGAAACATTCATCAAACACACGGACACATTTCTCCTTTCCAAACATGTCAAGCTTTGGACAGCGCATCAATGAGCATAAATCAGAGCGTCAACGGAGAGCTTACGTCATCTGGGAAGAGGTGAAGCCGTTGCATCATGGTCCTTCTGGTGAGGTTTTTGGGAAGCATCCCGTACACAGCCAGTTTAATGATCTGTGGAGTAAAAAAAAACAGGCCAGAGATTTGGCCACAAATTTAGTCAATGTCCCTCT
This sequence comes from Carassius carassius, assembly GCF_963082965.1. Taxonomy (NCBI): domain Eukaryota; kingdom Metazoa; phylum Chordata; class Actinopteri; order Cypriniformes; family Cyprinidae; genus Carassius; species Carassius carassius. The sequence continues at coordinate 15,472,915 of NC_081769.1, read as the reverse complement.
AAAGGAAACTTGGCGATTTCTGCTCGTTCTCAAAATAAATAATTAACACCTAAATAAAATACAGTAATTATACATGTTATTATAGCAATGCGCACACACACACACACACACACACACACACACTTATATACATATATATATACACACATATACATATATACACGCATATACATATATACACACATATATATATATATATATATATATATATATATATATATATATATATATATAGTACGGATATATATGTAGCAATAGACAACAATACATTGTATGGGTATCATTAGGATATTAAGTAAAGATCATGTTCCATGAAGATATTTAGAAGATTTCCTAAATATACCAAAACATAATTTTGATTAGTGATACTTTAAAGACAAAAGTACTTAAAAGACAACTTTAAAGGTGATTTTCTCAATATGTTATTTTCAAATAGTTGTTTCTCAGCCAAATATTGTCCTATCCTAACTTTCAATATGCTTTTTACTGATCAAAAACACAGTAAAAAGTAATACTATAAAATACAATAAACGATTAACTTTTTGTTTTACAGTTATTGAAATTAATTTATTTTAATTTTTGTAACTGTTTTATCATTATTATTTACAGTGGAATAAAAAGGGTGGATAATGTGTCTGTTGTGTATTTCTACACAACCAAAAAGTAAAAGCCAATCATGCCCCCATCAAATTTAAAATTCAAATATATACTAAGCGAACTAGTAACAATTTAAATTATAAATATCAGTCCCTTTGCTTACACCACAACACCTGAATTCACAAGTGTCGAATTTTTGACCCGTCATCCAACCATCCACAAATCACCAACCCAACCCCATCATTCTTTCATCTGAACATTAATCAGGGATTGTTTCTCTCTCCTCTGACTGGTAGATGTTTGATGGATGAAAGCGGTCTGAGGGAGTGATTGCTCTCCAGCACTCTGTCACCTCGCTCTGATCATTATCCACAATTATCCCGGATACATTCCCCCCTCGACTGGAATAACTCAGTCCAAGTCAAGCATTCATCTTGTTAATGACAGAGAATGAGCAGAACACTGGAGGGGATGGAGGACGGCACAGGATGAATCTGAGCTGGCTTTTTCTGAGCTACTATACTTCTTCAGTTGCATCCCACAAAAGAAAACGCATTCAGGGTCAGCAGCTTGCGTGCCTTGACTATGGATGGGCTCTGACTGTCACTGTGGAACGTAACGGTCAAGGTTACTTTAAGGAGATGAACAACAGTAGACTAAGGATATGCACTCTGCATCGCACTATAAATGAAGTGGAACAAAGAAAGAAACACTTGAATTTATCATTCTAAACTCCGGGTAAACTGAGTAATGGTTTGTCTTGCTCATATCACACAAAAACTCATGCAGGGTTAGATTAGAACAACTTGATAATTGAGTAAATGATAACAGAATTTTCATTTTGGGGTGAACTATCCCTTTAAGAAATGTATTGGGTACAAATAAGTGTAGATGTTTTATCCCCACAGTGGTGAAAAAAAACTTCTATTCATTTCAGGCTTTTCTTCTTAAATAAACTAATATACTGAAGTATGACACTATCACAAGACAGAACTTTTATCGACTGCATGTGTCAGAAACGTGCGATAACCACAGTTCTGACTTGGAATATCATCTCACACACACACAAAAAAAAATGATTCTTCCTCTAATATATTCCATATCTATAGCACTTCCGCTTCATCGAGTGCCATCCTAATCCAACACAAGAATATAACGAGAAGACTTAAAGCTGTTTCTGTTATCTGAGCTGCCTGGTATTTGTAATTCTCCAAAAACCCGAGGGTGTGATTCACAGCACAGGCTGTAAGAGACGGAGAGGGGGTTTTTCAATCCGGGCGCATCCGCGACAGGTGACACTTGTAGGGGTGTATATTGGAAGCAGACATGCTTGGAAAGACTGCTGTTTTAATAATGTCGAGGTGTTTGAGCCTTGAAAGAGCACTTTAAAATCTTTCTGACGCTGAGAGAGAAAACAGTTTCTTAGTTCGGTGAAGGACAGATTGGAAAAGCCCTGAATGAATGATGGAGAACTGGGCAATATGGGGTCTGCGCTGCATTTATTATTCA